>NC_089232.1:20637714-20864564 GCF_963924675.1 Phocoena phocoena | reverse complement strand
CAGAAAAACTACAAGGTTCTGCCAAATTCATTTATGTTCCTCCCCATGAGAAGTTGTAGGATCGTCTTCGTCTAAATGTTTCAGTAAAGGACAAACCTACAAAATCTTTACTCATAGCTCTGACTCCAGTAAAGCTTTGAACTGGCTGGAAAATTGCTGAAGATCCGGTGACCCCTCCTGGGGAAGATGCATGCATGTTCTGGGGAATCCCCAGAATATGCCAAGTAGGAGACTTTATAAAAACTTGGGTTTTATAGTTGTACCTTTACTTATTTGTAATTACTTTCTCCCACAGAGAGAAAACTGGCTCTCCATATCTACAATATGTTAACTTATTTATCCACCTCTAGTATATATATACTGGACTTTCAGATTGCTATTCTAGATCCCTGTGAGAAATTAACTTACCTACTGGAGTACAGTGTGTACAGTTCTTTATTGTCTTTAGCATGTATAAGTATCCAGCTAACATATTGTCTGCAGTTTATCCCCCCCCCCTTCTGTATGGTTATTTGATTCATTGTAAAGAGTTATATGCATTTGCTTTCATGTGCATTCTACCTTGGTTTCTTTCCAGTTTTATCAAAATATCATATGGTATATCTCAAATAGATACAATTTTTATTTTTGAGTATACCTAAATAAAGATAAGGGGAAAAACAGCAGAAAAAGAAGATCAATAATGTATAGTCTTTTAAAGACATTAAAAGTCTTTAAGTCTTTTAATGATGCCCAAACAGTAGTAGTCCATTCTCAAAATATATTAACTTTGCCCTATACTCACATCTTATTAAAAATTAACTCAAATTGGAACATAGATCTGAATATAAAGTGTAAAATTTTAAGAGTTGGAAAAGAAAACAGGAGATAATCTTGTTAATGTGAGTTAAGCGAAGATTGAAAAAAAAAAAAAAAACAAGTACAAACTACATAGGAACAGATCACACGGCAGGGCATGTGTAGTGTCTCTGTGCACAGCCTGCCTCCATCTTGAGTTGAGTGTCCAGTGAGGCGCTTTAGCACACATTCCGAGCTGAGGTGTCAGCTAAGCCATTTCATGAGGAACTCTGGTCTGAAGGGCTGGGGCAAGGCCCCTGCACAGGGCTCGCTATGAACAAGTGAAACAGACTAAGCACAAAGGGAAGAAAAGTGGATGGGCTAGGTCTGAAGTGACAATGCCAGATTTATGTCCTTTCCAGGTGAAATGGGGATCCTCTAGCAACAGGACATGTGAGGAGAGGGGACCTTCAAGATGGCAGAGAAGTAAGAACTGGAGATCAACTTCCTCTGCACCAATACCTCAAAAATACATCTACATGTGGAACAACTCCTACAGAACACCTACTGAATGCTGGCAGAAGATCTCAGACTTCCCAAAAGCCGTGATGCTGACAGGGTCATGGTGCTCTGGCTGGCTGTCAGGCCTGAGCCTCTGAGGTGGGAGAGCCAAGTTCAGGATAATGGGCCACCAGAGAACTCCTGGCCCCACATAATATCAAGCGGCAAGAGCTCTCTCAGCGATCGCTGTCTCAAAGCTAAGACCCAACTCCACTCAATGACCAACAAGCTCCAGTGCTAGATAACCCATACCAAACAACTACCAAGACAGGAACACAATCACACCCACTAGCAGAGAGGCTGCCTAAAATCATTATAAGGTCACAGAGACACCAAAACATACCACCGGATGCAGTCCTGCCCACTAGAAACAACAGACGCAGCCTCATCCAAAAGAATACAGGCACCAGTCCCCTCCACCAGAAAACCTACACAACACACTGAACCAACTTTACCCATAGGGGGAACACAACAAAAACAATGGGAACTATGAACCCACAGCCTGCAAAAAGGAGATGCCAAACACAGTAAGTTAAGCAAAATGAGAAGACAGAGAAATATGCATGAGATGATGGAGCAAGGTAAAAACCCACCAGACCAACCAAATGAAGAGGAAATAGGCAGTCTACCCAAAAAAGAATTCAGAGTAGTGTTGGTAAAGATGATCCAAATTCTCGGAAATAGCATGGAGAAAATATAAGAAACATTTAATAAGGACCTAAAAGAACTAAAGAGCAAACAAACAATGATGAACAACACAATAAATGAAATTAAAAATTCTCTAGAAGGAATCAATAGCAGAATAATTGTGTCAGAAGGGTGGATAAGTGACCTGGAAGATAAAATAGTGGAACTAACTACTGCAGAGCAGAACAATGAAAAAAGAATGAAAAAAATTGAGGATGGTTTCAGAGACTTCTGGGACAACATTAAACACACCAACATTTGCACTATAGGGATCCTAGAAGAAGAAAGGAAAAAGAAAGGGACTGAGAAAATATTTCAAGAGATTATAGTTGAAAACTTCCCTAATATGGGAAAGGAAATAGTCAATCAAGTGCAGGAAGTGCAAAGAGTCCAATACAGGATAAAGCCAAGGAGAAACACACCAAGACACCTAGCAATCAAACTATCAAAAATTAAACACAAAGAAAAAATATTGAAAGTAGCAAGGGAAAAGCAACAAATAACACACAAGGGAATCCCCATAAGGTTTACAGCTGATATTTCAGCAGAAACTCTGCAAGACAGAAGAGAGTGGCAGCATATATATAAAGTGATGAAAGGGAAAAACCTACAACAAAGATTACTCTAACCAGCAAGGACTTCATGCAGATTTGATGGAGAAATTAAAGCCTTTCAGACAAGCAAAAGCTAAGAAAATTCAGCACCACCAAACCAGTTTTACAATAAATGCTACAGGAACTTCTCTAGGCAGGAAACAAAAGAGAAGAAAAGACCTTCAATAACAAACACAAAACAATTAAGAACATGGTAATAGGAAAATACATATTGAAAATTACCTTAAATGTAAATGGATTAAATGCTCCAACCAAAAGACATGGACTGGCTGAATGGATACAAAAACAAGACCTGTATATATGTTGTCTAAAAGAGATCCACTTCAGACCTAGGTAAACATACAGACTGAAAGTGAGGGGATAGAAAAAGATATTCTATGCAAATGGAAATTAAAGCAAAGTTTGAGTAGCAATTCTCATATCAGAAAAAAATAGACTTTAAAATAAAGACTATTACAAGAGAACAAGAAGGACCCTACATAATGATCAAGGGATCAATCCAAGGAGAAGATACAACAATTGTAAATATTTATGCACCCAACATAGGAGCACCTCAATATATAAGGCAAATTCTAACAGCCATAAAAGGGGAAATCAACAATAACACAATAATAGTAGGGGAGAGGGGGGACCTTGAAGATGGCGGAAGAGTAAGACGCGGAGATCGCCTTCCTCCCCACGGATACACCAGAAATACATCCACACGTGGAACAACTCCTACAGAACTCCTACTGAAGGCTGGCAGAAGACCTCAGACCTCCCAAAAGGCAAGAAACTCCCCACGTAACTGGGTAGGGCAAAAGAAAAAACAGAGACAAAAGAATAAGGACGGCACCTGCACCAGTGGGAGGGAGCTGTGAAGGAGGAAAAGTTTCCACACACTAGGAAGCCCCTCCGCGGGCGGAGACTGCGGGAGGCAGAGTGGGGAGTTTCGGGACCGCGGAGTAGTGCACAGCGACGGGTGCGGAGGGCAAAGCGGGGAGATTCCGGCACAGACGATCGGTGCCGACCAGCACTCACCAACCCGAGAGGCTTGTCTGCTCACCCACCGGGGCGGGCGGGGCTGCGAGCTGAGGCTCGGGTTTTGGTTTTGGACGGAGCTCAGGGAGAGGACTGGGGTTGGCAGCTTGAACATAGCCTGAAGGGGTTAGTGCACCACGACTAGCCGGGAGGGAGTTCGGGGAAAAGCCTGCACCGGCCGAAGAGGCAAGAGACTTTTTCTTCCCTCTTTGTCTCCTGGTGCGCGAGGAGAGGGGTTTAAGAGCGCTGCTTAAAGGAACTCCAGAGACGGGCGCGAGCCGCGGCTAAAAGCGCGAACCCCAGAGACGGGCGCGAGCCGCGGCTGAGGGCGCGAGCCCCCGAGACGGGCGCGAGCCGCGGCTGAGGGCGCGAGCCCCCGAGACGGGCGCGAGCCGCGGCTGAAAGCGCAAACCCCAGAGACGGGCGCGAGCCGCGGCTGAAAGCGCGAACCCCAGAGACGGGCGGGAGACGCTAAGGCTGCTGCTGCCGCCACCAAGGGGCCTGTGTGCGAGCACAGGTCACTCTCCACACCCCTCTTCCGCGGAGCCTGTGCAGCCCGCCACTGCCAGGTTCCCGGGATCCAGGGACAACTTCCCCAGGACAACGCACGGCGGGCCTCAGGCTGGTGCAACGTCACAACGGCCTCTGCCGCAACGTCACGCTGCCTCTGCCGCCGCAGGCCGGCCCCGCACGCATTGCCCCTCCTTCCCCCATCCCCCAACCCCCGGCCTGAGTGAGCCGGAGGCCCCGAATCAGCGGCTCCTTTAACCCCGTCCTGTCTGAGCGAAAAAACAGATGCCCTCCAGCGACCTACACGCAGAGGCAGGGCCAAATCCAAAGCTGAGCTCCTGTGAGCTGTGAGAACAAAGAAGAGAAAGGGAAATCTCTCCCAGCAGCCACAGAAGCAGCGGATTAAAGCTCCACAATCAACTTGATATACCCTGCATCTGTGGAATACCTGAGTAGACAAGGAATGATCCCAAATTGAAGAGGTGGAATTTAGGAGCGAGATCTATGATTTTTTTCCCTTTTCCTCTTTTTGTGAATGTGTACGTGTATGCTTCTGTGTGAGATCTTGTCTGTATACTCTTGCTTCCACCATTTGTCCTAGGGCTCTATCCGTCCATGACTTTTTTTTAAAAATTCTTTTTCTTAATAATTAAGAAAATAATTATAATAATTATTAAAATTATTAATTTAATAATTATAATTATAATTATAATTATATAATAATTATAATTATAATATAATAATTAAAAATAATTACAATAAATAATTGTAATAACTTTGTTATACTTTACCTTCGTTCTTTCTTTCTTTCCTTCCTTCCTTCCCTCCTTTAGACAACGAATCACCCCAAATTGAGGAGGTGGTCTCAGGGAGCAGGATTTATGATTTTTTCCCCTTTACCTCTTTTTGTGAAGGTGTATGTGTATGCTTCTGTGTAAGATTTTCTCTGTATAGCTTTGCTTCCAACATTTGTCCTAAGGTTCTATCCATCCCTTTTTTTTTTCTAAATATTTTTTAATTCAATAACTATATTATACTTTATTTTATTTTTACTGTATCATCTTTCTTTCTATCTTTTTTCCTTCTTTCCCTCCTTCCTTCCTTCCTCCCTCCCTCCCTCCTTTCTTTCCTTCTTTGCTTCTTTCTTCCTTCCTTCCTTTCCTCCTTTCCTTCCTTCTTTACTCATACTTCTACTAATTCTCCCTACTTTTTCTCCCTTTTATTCTGAGCTGTGTGGATGAAAGGCTCTTGGTGCTCCAGCCAGGAGTCAGGGCTCTGCCTCTGAGGTAGGAGAGCCAACTTCAGGACACTGGTCAACAAGAGACCTCCCAGCTCCACATAATATTAAACGGTGGAAATCTCCCAGAGACCTCCATCTTAACACCAGCACCCAGCTTCACTCAACGACCAGCAAGCCACAGTGCTGGACAACCTATGCCAAACAACTAGCAAAACAGGAACACAACCCCACCCATTAGCAGAGAGGCTGCCTAAAATCATAATAAGGCCACAGACACCCCAAAACACACCACCAGACGTGAACCTGCCCACTAGAGAGACAAGATCCAGCCTCATCCAGCACAACACAGGCACTAGTCCCCTCCACCAGGAAGCCTACACAACCCACTGAAACAACCTTAGCCACTGGAGACAGACATCAAAAACAACGGGAACTACGAAAGTGCAGCCTGCAAAAAGGAGACCCCAAACACAGTAAGATAAGCAAAATGAGAAGACAGAAAAACACACAGCAGATGAAGGAGCAAGATAAAAACCCACCAGGCCTAACAAATGAAGAGGAAATAGGCAATCTACCTGAAAAAGAATTCAGAATAATGATAGTAAGGATGATCCGAAATCTTGGAAGTAGAATGGACAAAATGCAAGAAACAGTTAACAAGGACCTACAAGAACTAAAGATGAAACAAGCAACGATGAACAATGCAATAAATGAAATTAAAATCACTCTAGATAGGATCAATAACAGAATAACTGAGGCAGAAGAACGGATAAGTGACCTGGAAGATAAAGTAGTGGAAATAACTACTGCAGAGCAGAATAAAGAAAAAAGAATGAAAAGAACTGAGGACAGTCTCAGAGACCTCTGGGACAACATGAAACGCACCAACATTCGAATTATAGGGGTTCCAGAAGAAGAAGAAAGAAAGAAAGGGACTGAGAAAATATTTGAAGAGATTATAGTTGAAAACTTCCCTAATATGGGAAAGGAAATAGTTAATCAAGTCCAGGAAGCACAGAGGGTCCCATACAGGATAAATACAAGGAGAAACACGCCAAGACACATATTAATCAAACTGTCAAAAATTAAATACAAAGAAAGCATATTAAAAGCAGCAAGGGAAAAACAACAAATAACACACAAGGGAATCCCCATAAGGTTAACAGCTGATCTCTCAGCAGAAACCCTACAAGCCAGAAGGCAGTGGCAGGACATACTGAAAGTGATGAAGGAGAATAGCCTGCAACCAAGACTACTCTACCCAGCAAGGATCTCATTCACATTTGATGGAGAAATTAAAACCTTTACAGACAAGCAAAAGCTGAGTGAGTTCAGCACCACCAAACCAGCTTTACAACAAATGCTAAAGGAACTTCTCTAGATAAGAAATGCAAAAGAAGGAAACGACCTATAATAACGAACCCAAAACAATATAGAAAATGGGAATAGGAACATACATATCGATAATTACCTTAAATGTAAATGGACTAAATGCTCCCACCAAAAGACACAGATTGGCTGAATGGATACAAAAACAAGACCCTTATATATGCTGTCTACAAGAGACCCACTTCAGAACTAGAGACACATACAGACTGAAAGTAAGGGGATGGAAAAAGATATTCCATGCAAATGGAAACCAATAGAAAGCTGGAGTAGCAATTCTCATATCAGACAAAATAGACTTTAAAATAAGGACTATTAAAGGGACAAAGAAGGACACTACATAATGATCAAGGGATCGATCCAAGAAGAAGATATAACAATTGTAAATATTTATGCACCCAACATAGGAGCACCTCAATACATAAGGCAAATACTAACAACCATAAAAGGGGAGATCAACAGTAACACATTCATAGTAGGGGACTTTAACACCCCACTTTCACCCATGGACAGATCATCCAAAATGAAAATAAATAAGGAAACACAAACTTTAAATGATACATTAAACAAGATGGACTTAATTGATATTTATAGGACACTCCATCCAAAAACAACAGAATACACATTTTTCTCAAGTGCTCATGGAACATTCTCCAGGATAGATCATATCTTGGGTCACAAATCAAGCCTTGGTAAATTTAAGACAACTGAAATTGTATCAAGTATCTTTTCCGACCACAACGCCATGAGACTAGATATCAATTACAGGAAAAGATCTGTAAAAAATACAAACACATGGAGGCTAAACAATACACTACTTAATAATGAAGTGATCACTGAAGAAATCAAAGAGGAAATAAAAAAATACCTAGAAACAAATGACAATGGAGACACAACGACCCAAAACCTATGGGATGCAGCAAAAGCAGTTCTAAGGGGGAAGGTTATAGCAATACAAACCCACCTTAAGAAGCAGGAAACATCTCGAATAAACAACCTAACCTTGAACCTCAAGCAATTAGAGAAAGAAGAACAAAAAAACCCCAAAGCTAGCAGAAGGAAAGAAATCATAAAAATCAGATCAGAAATAAATGAAAAAGAAATGAAGGAAACAATAGCAAAGATCAATAAAACTAAAAGCTGGTTCTTTGAGAAGATAAACAAAATAGATAAACCACTAGCCAGACTCATAAGAAAAAAAGGGAGAAGACTCAAATCAATAGAATTAGAAATGAAAAAGGAGAAGTAACAACTGACACTGCAGAAATAAAAAAAATCATGAGAGATTACTAGAAGCAACTCTATGCCAATAAAATGGACAATCTGGAAGAAATGGACAAATTCTTAGAAATGCACAACCTGCCAAGACTGAATCAGGAAGAAATAGAAAATATGAACAGACCAATCACAAGCACTGAAATTGAAACTGTGATTAAAAACCTTCCAACAAACAAAAGCCCAGGACCAGATGGCTTCACAGGTGAATTCTATCAAACGTTTAGAGAAGAGCTAACACCTATCCTTCTCAAACTATTCAAAAATATAGCAGAGGGAGGAACACTCCCAAATTCCTTCTACGAAGCCACCATCACCTTGATACCAAAACCAGACAAGGATGTCACAAAGAAAGAAAACTACAGGCCAATATCACTGATGAACATAGATGCAAAAATCCTCAACAAAATACTAGCAAACAGAATCCAACAGCACATTAAAAGGATCATACACCATGATCAAGTGGGGTTTATTCCAGGAATGCAAGGATTCTTCAATATACGCAAATCTATCAATGTGATAAACCATATTAACAAATTGAAGGAATAAAACCATATGATCATCTCAATAGATGCAGAGAAAGCTTTCGACAAAATTCAACACCCATTTATGATAAAAACCCTCCAGAAAGTAGGCATAGAGGGAACTTTCCTAAACATAATAAAAGCCATATATGACAAGCCCACAGCAAATATCATCCTCAATGGTGAAAAACTGAAAGCATTTCCACTAAGATCAGGAACAAGACAAGGTTGCCCACTCTCACCACTCTTATTCAACATAGTTTTGGAAGTTTTAGCCACAGCAATCAGAGAAGAAAAGGAAATAAAAGGAATCCACATCGGAAAAGAAGAAGTAAAGCTGTCACTGTTTGCAGATGACATGATACTATACATAGAGAATCCTAAAGATGCTACCAGAAAACTACTAGAGCTAATCCATGAATTTGGTAAAGTAGCAGGATACAAAATTAATGCACAGAAATCTCTGGCATTCCTATATACTAATGATGAAAAATCTGAAAGTGAAATCAAGAAAACACTCCCATTTACCATTGCAACAAAAAGAATAAAATATCTAGGAATAAACCTACCTAATGATACGAAAGACCTGTATGCAGAAAATTATAAGACACTGATGAAAGAAATTAAAGATGATACAAATAGATGGAGAGATATACCATGTTCTTGGATGGGAAGAATCAACATTGTGAAAATGACTCTACTACCCAAAGCAATCTACAGATTCAATGCAATCCCTATCAAACTACCACTGGCATTTTTCACAGAACTAGAACAAAAAATTTCGCAATTTGTATGGAAACACAAAAGACCCCGAATAGCCAAAGCAATCTTGAGAACGAAAAAAGGAGCTGGAGGAATCAGGCTCCCTGACTTCAGACTATATTACAAAGCAACAGTAATCAAGACAGTATGGTACTGGCACAAAAACAGAAAGATAGATCAGTGGAACAGGATAGAAAGCCCAGAGATAAACCCACGCACATATGGACACCTTATCTTTGATAAAGGAGGCAGGAATGTACAGTAGAGAAAGGACAGCCTCTTCAATAAATGGTGCTAGGAAAACTGGACAGGTACATGTAAAAGTATGAGATTAGATCACTCCCTAACACCATACACAAAAATAAGCTCAAAATTGATTAAAGACCTAAATGTAAGGCCAGAAACTATCAAACTCTTAGAAGAAAACATAGGAAGAACACTCTATGACATAAATCACAGCAAGATCCTTTCTGACCCACCTCCTAGAGTAATGGAAATAAAAACAAAAATAAACAAATGGGACCTAATGAAACTTCAAAGCTTTTGCACAGCAAAGGAAACCATAACCAAGACCAAAAGACAACCCTCAGAATGGGAGAAAACATTTGCAAATGAAGCAACTGACAAAGGGTTAATCTCCAAAATTTACAAGCAGCTCATGCAGCTCAATAACAAAAAAACAAACAACCCCATCCAAAAATGGGCAGAAGACCTAAATAGACATTTCTCCAAAGAAGATATACAGAATGCCAACAAACACATGAAAGAGTGCTCAACATCATTAATCATTAGAGAAATGCAAATCAAAACTACAATGAGATATCATCTCACACCAGTCAGAATGGCCATCATCAAAAAATCTAGAAACAATAAATGCTGGAGAGGGTGTGGAGAAAAGGGGACACTCTTGCACTGCTGGTGGGAATGTGAATTGGTTCAGCCACTGTGGAGAACAGTATGGAGGTTCCTTAAAAAACTACAAATAGAATTACCATATGACCCAGCAATCCCACTACTGGGCATATACCCTGAGAAAACCAAAATTCAAAAAGAGTCATGTACCAAAATGTTCATTGCAGCTCTATTTACAATAGCCCAGAGATGGAAACAACCTAAGCGCCCATCATCGGATGAATGGATAAAGAAGATGTGGCACATATACACAATGGAATATTACTCAGCCTTAAAAATAAATGAAATTGAGCTATTTGTAATGAGATGGATAGACCTAGAGTCTGTCATACAGAGTGAAGTAAGTCAGAAAGAAAAAGACAAATACCGTATGCTAACACATATATATGGAATTTAAGGGAAAAAAAATGTCATGAAGAACCTAGGGGTAAGATAGGAATAAAGACGCAGACCTACAGGAGAACGGACTTGAGGATATGGGGAGGGGGAAGGGTGAGTTTTGACAGGGCGAGAGAGAGTCATGGACATATACACACTAACAAACGTAGTAAGGTAGATAGCTGGGGGGAAGCAGCCGCAAGGCACAGGGATATTAGCTCGGTGCTTTGTGACAGCCTGGAAGTGTGGGATGGGGAGAGTGGGAGGGAGGGAGACGCAAGAGGGAAGACATATGGGAACATATGTATATGTATAGCTGATTCACTTTGTTATAAAGCAGAAACTAACACACCATTGTAAAGCAATTATACCCCAATAAAGATGTTTAAAAAAAAAAATAATAGTAGGGGACATTAATAACCTACATTCACCAATGCACAGATCAATGAAAATAAAAATAAATGAGAAAACACAAGCTTTAAATGTAACATTAAACAAGATGGATTTAATTGGTATTTATAGAACATTCCATCCAAAAACAACAGGATATGCTTTCTTTCAGGTGCTCATGGAACATTCTCCAGGATAGATCATATCTTGGGTCACAAATCAAGCCTTGGTAAATTTACAAAAATTGAAATTGTATCAAGTATCTTTTCTGACCACAAAGCTATGAGACAAGATATCAATTACATGAAAAAACCTGTAAAGAATACAAGCACATGGAGGCTAAACAATACACTATTAAATAACCAAGAGATCACTGAAGAAATCAAAGAGGAAATCAAAAAATACTTAGAAACAAAGGACAATGAAAACACGACAATGCAAAACCTATGGGATGCAGCAAAAGCAGTTCTAAGAGGGAAGTTTACAGCAAGACAATCCTACTTCAAGAAACAAGAAAAATCTCAAATGAATAACCTAAACGTATAACTAAAACAATTAGAAGAAGAAAAACAACACACAAAGTTGGCAGACGATAAGAAATCATAAAGATCAGATCAGAAATAAATGAAAAACAATGAAGGAAACGACAGCAAAAATGAATACAACTAAAAGCTGTTTCCTTGAGAAGGTAAAAAAATGATAAACCATTAGCCAGATTCATCAAGAATAAAGGAAGAAGACTCAAATCAACAGTATTTGAAATGAAAAAGGACAAGTAAAAACTGATACTGCAGAAATACAAAGGATCATGAGAGATTACTACAAGCAACTATATGCCAATAAAATGGACAAACTGGAAGAAAGAGACAAATTCTTAGAAAAGCACAACCTTCCAAGACTGAACCCGGAAGAAACAGAAAAGATAAACAGACCTATCACAAGCACTGAAATTGAAACTGTGATTAAAAATCTTCCAACGAACAAGAGCCCAGGACAAGACAGCTTCACAGGTGAATACTATCAAACATTTACAGAAGAGCTAACACCTATCATTCTCAAACTCTTTCAAAATATAGAAGTGGAGGGCTTCTTGGTGGTGCAGTGGTTGAGAGTCCGCCTGCCGATGCAGGGTACACGGGTTTGTGCCCCGGTCCGGGAGGATCCCACATGCCGCAGAGCAGCTGGGCCCGTGAGCCATGGCCGCTAAGCCAGCACGTCCGGAGACTGTGCTCCATTATGGGAGAGGCCACAACAGTGAGAGGCCCGCGTTCCACAAAAAAAACCAAAAAACAAAAACAAAAAAAAACCCAGAATATAGTAGCAGGAGAAACACTCCCAAACTCATTCTATGAGGCCACCATCACACTGATAACAAAACCAGACAAAGATGTCACAAAAAAAGAAAACTATCGGCCAATATCATTGATGAACATAGATGCAAAATGCTCAACAAAATAATAACAAACAGAATCCAACAGCATATTAAAAAGATACTTCACCATAATCAAATGGGGTTTATTCCAGGAATGCAAAGATTCTTCAATATATGCAAATCAATCAATGTGATACACCATATTAACAAATTGAAGGGGAAAAACCATATGATCATCTCGATAGATGCAGAAAACCTTTTACAGAATTCAACACACATTTATGATAAAAACTCTCCAGAAAGTAGGCATAGGGGGAACTTATCTCAACATAATAAAGACCATATGTGACAAACCCTCAGCTCACATCGTTCTCAGTGTTGAAAACCAAAACCCTTTCCATGAAGTTCAGGAAGAAGACAAGGTTGCCCACTCCCACCACTAGTATGCAACATAGTTTTGGAAGTTTTAGCCGCAGCAATCACAGAAGAAAAAGAAATAAATGGAATACAAATTGGAAAAGAAGAAGTAAAACTGTCAATGTCTGCAGATGACATGATACTATACATAGAGAATCCTAAAGATTCTATGAGAAAACTACTAGAGCTTATCAATGAATTTTGTAAGGTTGCAGGTTACAAAATTAATGCACAGAAATCTCTTGCATTCATATACACTAATGATGAAAAATCCAAAAGAGAAATTAAGGAAACACTCCAATTTACCATTGTAAAAAAAAGAATAAAATACCTAGAAATAAACCTACCTAAGGAGACTAAAGACCTGCATGCAGAAAACTATAAGACACTGATGAAAGAAATGAAAGATGATACAAACAGATGGAGAGATATACCATGTTCTTGGATTGGAAGAATCAACATTGTGAAAATGACTATACTACCCAAAGCAACCTACAGAGTCAATGCAACCTCTATCAAACTACCAATGGCATTTTTTCACAGAACTAGAACCAAAAATATCACAGTTTGTATGAAAGCACAAAAGACACAGATTAGCCAAAGCAATGTTGAGAACGGAAAACGGAGCTGGAGGAATCAGGCTTCCTGGCTTCAGATGACACTAAAAAGCTACAGTAATCAAGGCAGTATGGTACTGGCACAGAAACAGAAATATAGATCAATGGAACAGGATAGAATACTCAGAGATAAACCCATGCACATTCGGTCACCTTATCCTGGATAAAGGAGGCAAGAATATACAATGGAGAAAAGACAGCCTCTTCCATAAGTGGTGCTGGGAAAAGTGGAAAGCTACATGTAAAAGAATGAAATTAGAACACTCCCTAACACCATACACAAAAATAAACTCAAAAAGGATTAAAGACCTAAATGTAAGGCCAGGCAGTATAAAACTCTTAGAGGGTAACATAGGCAGAACACTCTGTGACATAAATCACAGCAAGACCCTTTTTGACCCACCTCCTAAAGAAATGGAAATCAAAACAAAAGTAAACAAATTGGACCTAATGAAACTTAAAAGATTTTCCACAACAAAGGAAACCATAAACAAGACGAAAAGACAACCCTCAGAATGAAGCAACTGACAAAGCATTAATCTCCAAAATAGAGATTATTGCTCATGAGCAGCTCATGCAGCTCAATATCAAAAAAGCAAAGAACCCAATCCAAAAATTGGCAGAAGAGCTTCCCTGGTGGCACAGTGGTTGAGAATCTGCCTGCCAATGCAGGAGACAGGGGTTTGAGCCCTGGTCTGGGAAGATCCCACATGCCGCAGAGCAACTAGCCCTGTGAGCCAGGAAGACCTAAATACACATTTCTCCAAAGAAGACATATAGATCACCAACAAACACATGAAAGGATGTTCAACATCACTAATCATTAGAGAAATGTAAATCAGTACTACAATGAGGTATCAACTCACAGCGGTCAGAATGGCAATTATCAAAAACTCTACAAACAATAAATGCTGGAGAGGGTGTGGAGAAAAGGGAACGCTCCTACACTGTTGTTGGGAAAGGAAAATGATAGAGCCACTATGGAGAACAGTATAGAAATTCTTTAACAACCTAAAAATAGAACTACCGTATGAACCAGCAATCCCACTACTGAGCATATATCCTGAAAAAAACATTATTCAAAGAGAGTCATGTACCACAAGGCTCACTGCAGCACTATTTACAATATCCAGGACTGGGAAGCAAACTAAATGTCCATCGACAGATGAATGGATAAAGAAGATGGGGCACATATATACAATGGAATATTGCTCAGGCATAAGATGAAATGAAATTGAGTTATTTGTAGTGAGGTGGATGGACATAGAGTCTGTCATACAGAATGAAGTAAGTCAGAAAGAGAAAATCAAATGCCATATGCTAACACATATACATGAAATCTAAAAAACAAAAAAAACAAAAGGTTGTGAAGAACCTAGGGGCAGGACAGGAATAAAGATGCAGACGTAAGAGAGTGGACTTAAGGACACGGGGAGGGGGAAGAGTAAGCTCGGATGAAATGAGAGAGTGGCATTGACACATATACAGTACCAAATGTAAAAGAGATAGCTAGTGGGAAGCTGCCGCACAGCACAGGGAAAGCAGCTCGGTGCTTTGTGACCACCTAGAGGGGTGGGATAGGGAGAGTGGGAGGGAGATGCACGAGGCAGGGTATATGGGGATATAAGTATAAGTATAGCTGTTTCACTATGTTATACAGCAGAAACTAACACAACAATGTAAAGGAATTGTACTCCAATAAAGATGTTAAAAATAAATAAATAAAATACAAGGTGTGAAGAGTGAAAAAAAACAACAGCATAAGAACAGAAATGGGTAAGATGAACTTGATAAAATGAAAAGATTTTGATCTTCATGAGACCCTATTAAAAATCAGAAAAAGTAAGCCACCAAATGAGAGAAAATATTTCCAAAATGTATATTCACAAACAAATTTTATGTAGAAAATATAGGGAACTTTTACAACCTGATCATAACAAAGAACCCAATAGAAAGAACCCAATACAAAATGGGCAAAAGATTGAAACAGATATTTCCCCTAAAATATATGTAGATGGAAAATTAGGACATGAAACATTTCTCAAGAGCCTTCGTTATTTAGAGAGGCAGATTAAATCACAATGAGTTCTGAGAACAGATAGGCTTCTTATATATAGGCCTTCTTCTTCTTATATAGGCTCCTTAGCTTGAATTCCCTACCTTTTGCAATAAGGGTGTCCTTCTAACTCCAGATGCAAGGAGTGTACCTTTCACATGAGAGATTCACTTCCTGCTTTCAAAGACATAGGAAGGAGGGTCAGAGTATGTCTCCTACTTTGGCCATTTCTTAAGTAACTTTAATTCAATGTAATTAATATGTCAGTTGAGACACATTTTGGGACAGATGATTCTGGACCCCAACAGTTCCCACTTCTGAAACTTCTCTAGAAGTTTTAAATATTAAAAACTGAGCTGGTGATGGCAGAGAGAGAGAACGGGTTAGTAGAGTCCTCTATTTCACTGAACCATCTTCTCAGTTTTGAGAACAGTTCAGTTCAGTTCAGTTAAATTGTTATATTTCAATTCAAGAGGTGGTGATGCAAATGGCCTCCCAAAGCCAGGCCTAAGGTGCAAGCAACCTGGAATTTAATGAGTCATTTCTATGGAAACAAAAGAAAGCAAAGGTTAATAAGTGGAGCAGATTATAAACCATTTTCTGAGCCTAGATGTAGGGTTGAAGGATTTTCCCAGTTTGAAATATCTCTGAGGAAGTAATCAGGCTTGCAGGCAAATTTTCTATGTGGCTCATACAGCAACAGACAGGAGGATGGTTTAAATATGAGCAAGCTTGTGACTGTTTCTCTGAAGTTTATATCAAGTAGTGAAGCTTCAGTTTGCAGGGGTTCAGGAAAAGGGAAGTTTTAGTTCTCAGTGATTCCAGGTTTTTCAAAAGAGTCGAAAAAATTTGGAAACATTAGTTTGGAGAGCTGTAGTCAGATATGGGAGAAAACTAGAACAATTCATTTTCTAGTCCAATTTTCAGGTAAATAACAAAACTTCAGGGAAAAGTAATAGCACTAGAATCCAATATCCACAAGTGTGTATCATAGTTTAATTAAACATATTTTTCCTCTCTAAAATCACCCTAATTTCTACCAAAAATAATCAAATTAAGACTAATTTGTTTGTAAAGTGTCTAGATTCCAAATCTTGGTCTAAGTTCAACAAAAATAGAGATTTGACCATATAGGCATTTGTAAATATGTTTTGCTGGAAATTGTGATAAGGAATCTTCAGATTCAACTTTTAATAGCCTTTCAGGGCCAGTAAGTCACACTAAAGATTTGCCTTCAGGTTTGCCGTAATACCTCTAGACTTTGGCCAATTCCTCTTCTCTTGAGGTCCCCAAAATATCCTGAGGTTCCAGGTAAGGCTGCTGGGAATCCTGTGAACAGGGTGTGAGGCTGTTTCTCTAAGGGGATCTAGTGGCTCCATAAAGTCAACCTTAGTTCTTTCAAGGTGTCTGGTCATACCTGTCGATGAATGTCTCTCTCAAATATGACATTCCAGTCAAAGCCTTGGTAATACAATCAATGTTTCTTATTTTTGTCCTGTCACAAAGGGAACAGATTCTTATTGAACTTATGCAAATAACTATATTGCCAAGAAAATAAGAATGCTCACTGAGAGTTTCTGAATTCTAGAAGAATTACGTAGGGTGAAAAAGAGAACTGTTTCACTCCTGCATATAACAGTATAATGTACTAAACTGCTGTAAATCTTTTTTAAAATAAATAAATAAATATTTATTTATTTATTTATTGTTGACTGTGTTGGGTGTTCATTGCTGTGTGTGGGCTTTCTCTAGTTGTGGTGAGTGGGGGCTACTCTTCCTTGCCACGCGTGGACTTCTCATTGCCGTGGCTTCTCTTGTGGCGGAGCTTGGGCTTTAAGCACAAGGGCTTCAGTAGTTGTGGCTCACGGGCTCTAGAGTGCAGGCTCAGTAGTTGTGCCACACGGGCTTAGTTGCTCTGTGGCATGTGGGATCTTCCTGGACCAAGGGCTCGAACCCATGTCCCCTGTATTGGCCGGCAAATTCTTAACCACTGTGCCACCAGGGAAGTCCTAACCTACTGTAAATCTTTTAAAAAGTTTCCTTGTATCTGGGAAACAAGAGATTGAAAAATAAGTTGTATTTTAGACAAAAAGTCATATAAAATTATAATCACATTCATCAGTTCATTCAATCCCATGTGATTAACTCTTGTTCTTTATTAGTCCACTTTTCCATTAGTCCTGTTGACCTTGCCTGATAATTGAGAGTGACAGAGACAGTGATTATCCCCAGAAGATTGCAAGTTTGTTGTTAAGGCTCATAGAATTTGCCCAGTGAATTGAGTGTCTTGATCACTGGAGACTGTGGAAGGTAGGCCCCAAGGGGAAAACACATTTCCTTTTTAACAGTTTCTTTACCATTGTGGGTGCATCAGCTTTGAAGCAAAGGAAGGATTCAATCCATCCAGAAAATATACATACAATACCAAGAACTTCTTGATGGCCCATATTAAGTGGTAGTTGAATGAACTAACAGTTGCAGGTATTCGAAGGGTCCGGAGAAAGGAGGTCTGAAGCCACTGAGGACAGAAATATTTTTTCCCAGGGTTATGAACCCAACAGGTAAGACATTTCATGTAGACTGTTTTCACAATTTTATAGAAATCTTCCTGCCAATGTCTATTTATGACTTAAGTAATTGTAACTGCACTATGGTGGGTGAAGAAATACAAGAAAAAGTAAACCAAAAAAAATGAGGTTTGCTAGAAAATCAGGAGCCAAGTGATTGTCTAGGTTTCCTATAGCCCTGGCTGTCTGATTAATTTACAGCTATTGTTTATCCATCTTACTTTCTTCGATTCAGGAGCAGACTGTTGCCATGTTACGAGCACATTAGGATGGCAAAAGTCTGTCAATAAGGGGTAAATTTTTTTTTTTCTTTTTCAGGAGCAGAATGGACTTCACATTTGCCACAAAATTTACAGATTCTGTTGCTGCTGCTTTTTCATGAAAGTCAGTTAGGGCATTTCTCTGACACTAGGATACAGGAATTTTACATAATTTCTGAGTACAGCTATAATACATATCTATACAGACACGACATAAAGAAGGCTTAATGTTACTTCTTATTTGACAATGTGTTCCATGTAATTTTACATATCAAATGTACTTAATTAGTTTGATATCTCTCTTTTCATAAAGAGAGAGAGAACAAATTTTTTAGATATTTCAGTGACCCTCTAAAATAGTTCATATCTCAGAGTTAGTTCTAAGTCACAAAGACTTCATTTAGAATTAGATTTTTGGGAATTTTGTAAAAAATATCAAAAAATTAAAAATAATCCAATAGGTGACTGTGAAACAAATCATAGTCATCAATTTAACCAAAATAAAAATTAAAGACCTCATAGGCAAATATAGAATATAATTCTGAGCAAAATTTTGCTCTTTTCATATTGAGAGGACTTACATGAGTAATCAAAGACCTGATAAAGATAACATATAACATAAGTGATTATTTTGACAAGACACAGATTTTTTTTCTAGGTAAATTTTTAACGATAAAAAAAAAAACCTTTCAGAATCTCTTATTATCAAGAGCAGACCAAAACCAAAACAAAAACGAAACAAAGCTTTGTCCTTTCAACAAAGAGAGAAAAGTAAATTCCAATTTTATATCAGCTTAATTTTGACATTAAAACTAATTTACGTAATTAAATTCATTACAATCTTATCCAGTCCTGACCACACATAAAATTTCTTTCCAAATATTTGTTTATTTACAAATATTTTACAATTTTCTATATCCATGTTAGTTTGTTCCTGGTTTCCTTTCCCATTTAGAAATAACTAGCTTTGGGACAAATTCATTTTCTTTTTTCTAAACAAAAATATCTCTATACTTTAAACCATTTCTTATCCCCAAATTCATTCTTTCCCAATTATTATATCTGGTAGCTTTAACCACATATATTGATTAGAATTCTTAATTATTTGAAATCTTATTTTGTTCAGTGAAAATAAAGAAGCAAGCAATTGTAAACTGTGTTAACATTTTGTGGCTTGACTTACACATACATTATATAATATTTAGAAACATAAGCTACTTCAAAGTACAAACTTTCAATAAAGCACAAAATTTATTTACTATTAGATCCAAACATAGTTAGTTTCTCTGTACTAAGAGGTCAAATGCAGGTAGAAACTTAGACTTATTTAGTAATTAAAGTTTTAGTAATTTATCTCATTAGGAAAGGACATTCAATGAATTCCCAATATTTAATTTAACTTAGGAAAACGCTAAGAATGTAAATTACCAAAGAGATTTAGGAAACTACTCAAGTAGACATTTCTTTCTTTTTTTTATTTTTCTTTTTTAAATTTAAGTACAGTTGATTTACAATACTGTCTTAATTTCAGGTATACAGCAAAGTGATTCAGTTATACGTATATGTGTCCTTTTTCAGGTTCTTTTCCATTATAGGTTACTGCAAGATATAGAACATAGTTCCCTGTGCTATAATGTTGTTTCTCTATTTCATATATAGTAGTGTGTATCTGTTAATCCCAAACTCCTAATTTATATCCCCTCCCAGACCTTCCCTTTGCTAACCATAAGATTATTTTCTATATCTGTGAGTCTGTTTCTGTTTTGTAAGTAAGTTCATTTGTATCATTATTTAGATTCTACAAATAAGTGATATTCTGTGACATTTGTCTTTCTCTGTCTGAATTACTTCACTTAGTATGATAATCTCTAGGTCCATCCATATTGCTGAAAATGGCATCATTTCATTCTTTTTTATGGTGGAGTAATATTCCATTGTATATATGTACCACATCTTCTTTATCCAGTCATCTGTCAATGGACATTTAGGTTGCCTCCATGTCTTGGCTATCATGAATAGTGCTGCTATGAATATTGGGGTGCATGTATCTATTCAAATTAGAGTTTTCCTCTTTTCCAGATACATGCCGGGGTGTGGGATTGCTGGATCATATGATAACCCAATTTTTAGATTTTTAAGGAACCTCCATACTGTTCCACATAGTGGCTGTACCTATTTACATTCCCACCCACAGTGTAGGAGGTTTCCCTTTTTCCCACACCCTCTCTAGCATTTGTTAATTGTAGACTTTTTCATGATGGCCGTTCTGACAGGTGTGAGGTGTCACTGCAGTTTTGATTTGCATTTCTCTGATGGTTAGTGATGTTGAGCATCTTTTCATGTGCCTATTCGCTATATGTATTGTCTTCTTTGGAGAAATGTCTATGTAGGTCTTCTTCCCATTTTTTGAATGGGTAGTTGCTTTTTCTGATATTGAGTTGTATGAGCTGTTTTTATAATTTGCAGATTAAGCCCTTGTCAGGCACAACATTTGCAAATGTTTTCTCCCAGATCGTAGGTTGTATTTTTATTTAGTTTATGGTTTCCTTTGCTGTGAAAAAACTTATAGGTTTGATTAGATCCCATTTGTTGACTTTTGCTTTTATTTCTTTTGCCTTGGGAGACTGACCTAACATTGCTATGATTTACATCAGAGAATGTTTTGCCTATGTTCTCTTCTAACAGTTTTACAATATCATGTCTTATATTAAGTCTTTAAGCCATTTTGAGTTTTTGTGTGTAGTTTGAGGGAGTGTTCTAACTTCCAGCTTTCTCACCTCCACTTCCTGAAGAGACTCTCTTTTCTCCATTGTATATTCTTGCCCCCTTTGTCAAAGATTAATTTACCATAGGTGTGTGGGTTTTTTTCTGGGTTTTCTATTCTGTTCCTTTGATCTGTATGTCTATTTTTGTGCCAATACCACACTGTTTTGACTATAGCTATAGTGTTGTAGTATTGTCTGAAGCTTGGGACAGTAATGCCTCAAGCTTTAGTCTTTTTCCTCAGGATTGATTTGGCAATTCTGTGCCTTTTGTGGCTCCATATAAATTTTAGGTTTATTTGTTCTAGTTCTGTGGAAAAGGTCATGGGTAATTTTATAGTTATCCATTAAATCTGTAGATCATTTTAGATAGCATGGCAATTTTAACAACATTAATTCTTCCAAACCAAAAGCATGAGATACCTTTCCATTTCTTTGAATCATCTTCAATTTCCTCCATCAATGTTTTATAGTACTAAGCATGTAAGTCTTTCTCTTCCTTGGTCAGGTTTATTCCTAAATATTATTTTGATACGTTTTAAAAGAGATTATTTTTTTCTCTTCCTTGTATTTCACTGTGAGTGTAAAGAAATGAAACAGATTTCTCTATGTTAATCTTGTATCTTGCTGCATTTCTGAAGTTGTTTTTCAGTTCTAATTGTTCTGTGTGGAGTCTTTAGGGTTTTCTCTGTAAAGTATCATGTCATCTGCATAAAATTACAATTTTACCTCTTCCCTTTCAATTTGGATAACTTTTATTTCCTTTTCATGTCCGATTGCTGTAGCTAGTACTCCCAATACTATGTTGAATAGAAGTAGTGAGAACAGGCATTCTTGTCTTGTTCCAGATTTTAGCAGGAGGGCTTTCAGCTTTTCACCATTGAATATTATGTCGGCTGTGTGTTTATCATAGATAGTTTTTTTTGTTTTTCTTTTTTGTTTTTTTTTGTGGTACGCAGGCCTCTCACTGTTGTGGCCTCTCCCATTGTGGAGCACAAGCTCCAGATGTGCAAACTCAGTGGCCATGGCTCACGGGCCTAGCTGCTTCGCGGCATATAGGATCTTCCCAGACCGGGGCATGAACCCATGTGTCCTGCATCAGCAGGTGGATTCTCAACCACTGCACCACCAGGGAAGCCCTATCATAGATAGCTTTTATTATGTTGAGCTATGTTTCCTCTATACTCACTCTGGTGAAAGTTTGTATCATTAATGGAAGTTGAATTTTATCAAATGCCTTTTCTGCATCTATTGAGATAATCATGTGTTTTTTGTCTATTTTTTTGTTGATGTGGTGTATATCAATGGTTGATTTGTCTATGTTGAAACAACCTTGTGACCCTGAGATGAATCCAGTCTGATTATGGTTTACGATCCTTTTTATGTGTTGTTGGATTTGGTTTGCAATATATTGTTGAGGAGTTTTGCATCTATATTCATCAAAGATATTGCCCTATAATTTCCTTTTTTGATCGTGTCTTTGTCTGGTTTTGGTATCAGGGTGATTGTGGCTTCATAGAATGACTTTGGGAGCGCTTCCTCCTCTTCAATCTTTTGGAAGAATTTGAGAAGGATTGGTGTATGTTCTTCATTGTATGTTTGGTAGATCTCCACAGTGAAATCATCTGGTACTGGACTTTTGTTTGCAGGGATTTTTTTTTTTTTCCATTAGAGATTCTATTTCACTTCTAGTCCTTGGTCTGTTCAAATTATTTATTTCTCCTTGATTCAGTTTTGGTGGGCTGTATGTTTCCCAAACTGTCCATTTCTTCTGGTTGCCTTCCAGGTTGACATTTCTAAGACAGTTATTTTTTTAAAGTTTACCTAAAAACTCTTATCTCTTACATCTATTTAATCTATTTGTTCTTAATAATTACACAGCTTACTCATAAACATTTCTTGAGATATTAAAGAAATCAGTGATTATCTTGTTTCTTTGTTTTTTTTTCTGACAAACTTTGCAACAGAGACTAAATTAACCCCTTTGATAAGCAAACAAGGTAGAACAAAAGTTGTTTACCGACATTATATTTAATGCTAATTCTGAAGACATACCTGTATTTATTGAACCAAGAATCTTAAAATTTGTTTTTATATACTAAAGATTATCTTAGATCTTGTGACTTAAAAAATATTTGGTTTAGTTTTTATTACATTTTTGAGAATTTTGGGAATTTTAGGATATGTTTGCATATGATCATAAGTCTTAAGGTAATTACTATTAACCTTTTCTGAAATATTGGGCAATATTGCTCCAGTATCATGATGTTTTACAATATCTACAATATCTACAAACATTTTGAGAGGAATAGCTAAGGCTTGAGACTGGTTAAGATACGTGGGACTTGACTTGTTTCTAGACTTGTAATCCTGGTGTGAAAAAGATTTGCAAGAAAATGACACTTGTTTCTGTGAGCACTTGAATATTGGTCTCCAGCAGATTTCTTTCTTGTCTATTTGTAGGAGGACCTCAGGAACTGCTGAGGTGAAGGGGTGATTTTTAAGAAAGGGAATTTATGTTGAATTTTTGTCAAATTTCTTTTATTTAATAAAGGATTTTTTAAGCCTAGTCATTAATGTTATTTTTCATAAGTACCAATATGAAAAATTTGCTTCCTTTTAAATATAGTCAATTTAAAGGATCCATACTCTGGCCATTGATGAGTAGGATTATATATTAATTTCAAATAGTGACTCAGATCAAAAAGCATTTTATTATGGCTTAACCAAAGAAGCAAGAGAAGCCTCACAAGTTAGTGTATAGCCTTCCCAAGATCTAGAAAGTTCACTTCTAGTATTAGTCTAACAAGCAATGAAGGTTGAGCTGATAAAGGCCCCATAAGGACTGAGAACCCTTATGACAAATTTCCCTAATTGCTGGTACGGCCAGACAAGTGGAGTACTGCTTATGACTTCATGACTTTGTGTCTTGGAAACCAAGACAATTCTTTTGGCCACCAGATGCACCCCAGTAATTGCACCTTCCTGAAGGCAGAGACCAGCGAGAATGTTTTCACTGGACAGAAAGTTAAGCTCTCAGGATATAAAAGAAGACAGAATGAAAAAAACTTCATCTGTTCATAAAGGACCCACAATAAAGTTTGTCTAAATGATGCCAGTTTGGTAAGAACCGTTCACTCACCTTTCTATGAGATTCGCTCCAAGGGTAGACTTAGAGGGCCTAAGCTTGTGTGCTGCCTTATGGTTCTTGCTCCTTATGGCAAACAACACACGACACAGAGACAAAGAAAAACAGTGACCATCACTGGGAGGTAAAGGATTCCCAAGAGTTGCTCATCCAAGGAACTAGCTCCAGTAATATCTTCTCCTGCTTATCTAAATTCAAGAGAGATAAAATGGGTTCTTATCACTTTCCCTTCCAACACACTTGGCAGGCAGAGATCTGGGAGGCTGACATGGAAAGAAAGAACTCTTACCTTCTGCAGGCCTTCGTCAGATGTCCCAGGATCTCTCACCTGCAGAAGACTTAGGGAGAGAAGCAGGGAACAGCCAGCCTCCTATCTGTCTCACCAACTGTTTGGGAGGATGAAATTTCATCTCAACTACTTTTGAGTTCTGTGGCTGGACTCAAAATAAAATTGACACAAGACAGATTAGCAGGAGAAAATGAAAGAAATTTTAATTCACGTACATGAAGGTCTCATAGAAATGGAACCTAAGAAGTGAACAAAGCAGACCGTTTTTATACTTTGAGAGAAAGGAGAAATGAATTTGTGAGGAATTGACAGAATAAAGAAACTTGGGCTTTGGGTACCTAATTAGTGAAGAATAGAGTTTGGGTCTGGAGTAGTAAATTAAGAAGTAACAAGGTTCGTTTTTATATGCTTCTCAATCTGAATTCCCTGTCTTTGCCATAAGGTGTCCGTCTACCTCCAGATGCAAGGAGGGCACCTGTCACATGAGATGTATTTCCTGCTTTCAGGGAGACAGAAAGGAAGGTCATAGTGTCCCTCTTCCTTGGCCACTTCTTAAGGAACTTTAATTCAAAATAATCAGTATGTCACTGAGACACATTTTAGGGTGTCCTACTCTGGGCCCCAATAGCAGCAAGTATACTGGACACCACCCATCTGCATTTTTCAATAACTCTGAAGAATATGATCAAATCCCTTATTTATTGAAAAATAGAAGTATCTTTCCTTGGTTACTAACTCTTAAGAAAGCATAGCTATTTTTATTAAATGTAGAAAGAAATTGTTCTAATTAAACAAACACATATGAACCCACCATTCAGAAGAAAAATATTATCATTTCCATTCTTTGTTTACAATCTTCAGTCTCTATAAAAAGAAAAAAAAAAACCTCATTATAAATTCTCCGGACAAATACTACAATAAATTTCTCTATATTCTCTCATTACTTTTTAAACTACATGGGAATCAATCAATACATAAATATAGTATTGATCTATGTCCTTTAGATGCACATATACATTTTATCAAGCAATTTGTATTGTTCCTGCAACTGGTATTTTATTTTTCATTCAAAATTATGTTGATTTAGATTATTTGATTGAACTGTTGTTTAATATTCCATTATATTTTATCTATCCATTTTTCTCGATATGCACATACCCCTTTCTGCGGACATTTTGTTCAATTTCTTTCTTCCTAAATTTTCATTCTGTATTCACTTGTGTCCTTTAGATTCTAAATGCATATTCCTGTTATGCTTATAAGTATTCAGTTTCAACACAGCATCTCAGAGGCAATTGACCTCAAACCAACAACTTCAATGACCGTAGAAAGACAGCCTCCTCACCAGCTATTTTGATCTTCCTTAATTATCAGCTCCCTACAGTTCCCACCTGCTTGGATATTTTGAGTGATGGCAGCTACTTATGCTCAAACATATTAAACATTTTGAAATGTTTGGCTCCTGAAGTGGGTCTTGAGAGCTTACTGTACCTGAAGAGAAATGGAAGAACCTCCTAAAGCCACCAGAATTTGTGCTTAGTCATTTGGGTTTGGCCATCTCCTTACCACCCCTACCCATGCCTGACATCAAAGACAGGACTCCATATTTACAGAGAGTAGAAGGAAACCTACCAATTTACTATTGGAAGAAGGGGGGTAGATTAAGGAGGAAGACAACTTTGAATGAAATGTTAGCATCATCTTGGTCTAGGGAGCCACGTCCTGTGCCGTAAGCAATGCATTGAATCACAAGCAACCAATCTTTGATAGAATCACCGTACCAAGATTCAGCTATTTTCTTTTTGTATAAACAACACCAACTGTGTGATTTATACTGAGGAATGCTGTTGGTGGTAAAGGCTTCTAAAATTCCCTCTGCAAATACAGCCACCAACTTGAGAGTCATTTATTCTCACACTTTTCAAAGATATGTTGCCATCTATTAGAATGAAAACTGTGTTTCCTTCATGGGGGTCTCCCCCTGTCTGTGAAGTGGTCTTTGTGGAGGAATGCATGTGTTCATAGGTGCAGAAACACTGTGAGGCCATGCCTCAAACATGTTGGATGCAAACATCTGCAGTTTAATAGAGGGAAGTCTGAAGTGGTGAAGTTAGCAGATGGTGAATTTTGTATCTGGAGTCCTTACCTTTTCGTAATCTCCTAGACCTGGTCCAATACCCTGGAAGGAATGGACACACACTGAGGACTTTCTGTGACTCCTCTACCTTGTTATATATATGGTATAGTGTCCTATGGCAGCTTTAACAAATTTCCAAAAACCTGGCAATTTAAGATGAGAGAAATTTATTCTGGAACAGTCTGGGGGCCAGAAAGCAGATATTAATATCACTGGGACAAAATCAAGATGTTGGCAGGGCCGGGCTCTCTCCAGATGCTCTAGTGGAGCCGACTCTTACGTATTATGTGCACAATGGGATAGTAATATTACTTGCTTCATAAGGTTGGAAGGATGAAAAAATAAGTTAATATAAGTTGAAGCTATATAAAATTTCTGGTAGGTGAGCAACACCTAATATGTAGGTAATACCAATATTATTTGGATAAGAGCAGTGTCCAATCTGAAGTAATACCCAAATGAATATGCTTTTCAAGAATTACTGTCAAGTGTGTCCAAAGCCTAAAGCAATCCATGGGACATTCAGTTCCGAGGATAAGTGCCTCATAGCAAAACAGAACTATTGAGGCAGAACTTAAAAATTATGCCAGTTGTGCTCTGTCCACAGGAGAGGCCTCAGGATACTTTTTGTGAATAATTATCTGAGTGGGTTTCTTTCGTCACATTTTCCCAAGAAATGTAATCACACACTGGGGAAGGAAGGAAGGAAAAATAAAAAGGAGGGGGGTAGACAAAATACCAATATTATAAATTCTATGCATTTCATTGATTTAACCAACTCTGGTCCTGAATAACAGAATTTAGAGGAGGAGTTTGGCCAATATTCATTTAGGATTTGGGGACCTTCTGGAGAAGACAGTCTCAAGACCCCAGAAACTTCTTCCCTGAGAGTGAATCGAAAATAGTTTGTGAAAGACCATCTGAAGGGCAGGCTCTGATGGTGGGTCACTCAGCAACCAGAGTAAGAGTTGATCCTTGGTGTCTCTGCTTTCTTAAAAGATGGGTTGCAGTAATACCTTTGGCAATCAGTGTTTTGAATCCTCTGGGTTCAGAGGAATTTTCTTGGGAAGCTTTCCTTTGCCTAAGCCACCTGCCAATTTCTTCCAGGCCTGCTCCCTCATACCGGGACTCCTTTTGCCAGAGATAAGATTTTTTACTCTTATTCCAAGACAGGAAGGTTAAGCTGAAGCCTGTGATAGTGGGGGGGGGGGGGGGGGGGAGGGTAAAGTGATGGAATGAGAACAATGTCATGAAAACTCTGGAACGTTTATAGAACCATGAAGGGCCAAAGCAGCCAATGGCTTTTGTTCAGTAGAGGAACCAGTTTTCTAACCTGAGAGAATCTGCAGGTTTCCACAGATCTTAGAAACTTGGCAGCCTGATGTGGATACATTTAGATCTGGGAGAGAAAAGTCAGCCTGTGTTGAATTTGAAACCCTTCCAATGGTTGCTTCTTCCCTGTCATAAGACAGCTTATTTGGAGCCCGATAGTGTGGGGAGCCGTCAGCCTGAAGCTGGCAAGAGTTAGCTACCAGCTGTTTTCACTTCACACCAAGATCCGGAGAGTGGCTAGGATCTACCGAAAAGATTTCACACTTCCCTTTCTTGGTGAGCATTCCTCAGTTTCTCCCCAAGGGACAGCTGGCACTGCTGGGATGGAAAAACAGATTGTCTATGTGATGTGCAGAGCTCAGATAATGTTGGTGGGTGGGGGTGGAGGAGTGTCCCGGGCGCCAGGAGTCTAAGTGGTGACATGCCACATTTAGGAGGCTGCCAGCATGTGCATATTTTGTTTAATCAGCGGTTTTGTAAGTCACAGCATGTGCTTTGTCACTTCTTGTTGTTTTATTGGTAAGCTACTATGTTTTTTAGTGAAATCGTACATCTTCTCTGAGTGAGATTTGCTTATCAGCAGCAGCTCAGCACCACATGTCATGCCCAGACTTTCCTGTACACGCCTCCCACCCCCTTGCTCTAGCACCTTGTCTCTTGCTATCCTGCAAATACAGATTCCTCTTTGAGCTTCCCTATGGGAATGGAGTAGGGGAATGGGCCAGAGAAACTCAGGGACCAAGAGTGCAAAACATTTGTCCAGAATCAGGGATGCAGCCTGTTAAATTCTGGTAAGAAAGGCAGTGGAAGCCAGAGGCTCACAGTGGAGTGGGTAACAAAGATTTAGCAAAATCTGGGGGCAGAATCTAGACAGAGACAGAGAACAGACCAAGGATGCCACCAGCAAGAATAGCACCTGAGGCTGAATTGAAAAGTTTCTGAGTAGGGGTCCTTGTCTGTGCTCCTAGGTTGTCGGGTCCCCAGAACTATTTGACCACCAAATGAGGTGGCACTGCCCAGTTCACCAAAATTAGCTGTCATCCCTCTTGACTCTTTGGAACCCAAGTTTTTATGAAGTTCCCTACTTGGCTTATTCTGGGAATTCCCAAGAGGATGCCTGCATGTTCCCCAGGAGGGGTCTCCTGGATCTTCAAAAATATTCCAACCAATGCAAAACTTTATGAAAGTCAGAGCTATAAGTAAGGGTTTCTTGTTTTTTTCTCTTCTGAAAAATTTAGTGTAAGATGATACTGTGGCTTTCTCAAAGGGAGGACATAAATGAAGAGACAGAAGCTTGTCCTTTTTCTAACCTTCACTACAATCAATATACTTAACTGTATCACAAGACTTTCTCTTGATATCCCTGAAGAAACTCACCTTCTCTTCTTCCTCATCCTTAAACCTTTGCTATCACTAATCTGTTCTCTATCACTATAATTGTGTTATTTCATGAATGATTTATAAATAGAATCAAGTAGTATGCATATTTTGATATTGGATTTTTCACTTGCATTATTTCCTAGAGGTTTTCCAAATTATTGTCTTTATCAATATTTGCTCCCTTTTCTTGCTGAATAGTGCTTGTGGTGTGGACAAAAGTTAGTTTGTTAAACCATTCACATACTAAGGGGCATTTGGGTGTATCCGGTTTTGTGCTATTACAAATAAACCTGCAATAAACTTTTCTTTACAAGTTTCTATGTGAAAATATATTTTAAAAATTTTCTCTTGGATATTTGTTTAGCAGTGCTCAGAGGGAAATCTACAGAATTAAATACCTACATTAGAGAAGAAGATAGATCTCAAATCAACAATCAAGGTTGTTACCAAAAATCTAAACTAAACACAATAGCAGGAGAATAAAGGAAATAATCCAGATAAGAGCAAAAATCAGTAATTAACGTTCTGATAGAAACACAGTTTAAAAGATTTTATAAACTCCTACACCTCTCAAGAGAGGAATACACATTCTTTTCAAGCGCACATACATATGTACCAATATCAACCATATTCTGAACCATAAAACAAATCTCGATAAATTTACGTATTCAAATCATACAAAATATGTTTTCTGACCTGAGCTGCAAGCAGAACAGTAATTGAAACCATCCACCCCAAAGATAACTCTTTAAGATGGTCCATAAGACTGACAAAAACTCTGACCTAACTGAAGAAAAAGAGTGATATCCCAATGGCTAATACCAATAATGGGAACAGAGATATCACTACAAATCCAACGGACCTTCAAAGGCACTTGAAATGTTATAGGTAACTTCACATCAACAAATATGGCAATTCATATGAAATAGACAAATTCCTTGAAAGACACAAACCAAAAAGCTCATTCAAGCCTTCCCATAAAGAAAACTTTGCAAAGAAATTACTTCACTAGTGAATGCTACCAGATATTTCAGGAAGAATTAATGTCAATTCTATGTAAATTCTTTCAATAAATAGAAGATAAAAGAGCATTTTCCAGCACATTTTATAAAGTCAGCATTATCTTGATATGGAAACCAGAAAAAATACATGAAAAAACTAAGCAGAAATACTCATCATGAACCAAACTATAAAATGTCCTACAAAATTTTTAATATATTGAATAAAGAAATATATTAAAGAATAAACCATGACCAAGGATTATTTACCTCAGAAATATGGGTTGTTTTATCACTCAAAAGCATCAGTACAATTCACCATACCAATAGAATATAAAAGAAAAATACGTATGGATATTATTATTTTAAATGAGCAAATACCCCAACGGTAATCCAGAATTACAAGGTTTTCTCTAGAATTCCCCCTTATCTTATTTGTAATTACATTCTCCCACAGAGAGAAAACTGGCTCTGATTACCTACAGTATAGTTACTTACGTATTTACCCAACTCCAGTATTTATACAGTGTATTTTCAGATTGTTATTCTAGATCTTTGTGAGAAAAAACTTACCTACTAGAGTACAGTGTGTGCCGTTCTTTTTTGTCATTAGTGTGTATAAGTATCTGGCCAAAATATTATTTTCCAAAGTCACTTAAACCAGCTCATTTTCCTTACCCTCCTACTATGGTTATTTTGTTTATTGTAAAGGAAGTTAGGTCCATTTGCTTTCCTCTGCATTCTATCTTGGGTTCCTTACAATTTTATCAAAACATCATGTTGTATATCTTAAATGTATAACATTTCTATTTGTCAAATATATGTCAATAAAGCTAAGGGCAAAAACAACAGAAAAAAAGGCCAATCATGGGTAGTCTTTTGAGAAATAGTGTGAGAAATAATTTGATGTCCACACACAAAATAAATTAAGTCTGACCAAAACTCACATCTTATTCAAAAATGAACTCAAAATGGATTTCAGATCTAAACACAAAGTATAAAATTATAATAATTGAAAAAGAAAATGTAGGAGATAATCTTGTAAGTTAAGCAAAGATTGAAAAAATAATACAAACTACATAAGGACAGAAATAGATAAGGTGTACTTGATAAAATGAGAAGCCTTTGCTCTTCATGAGACCCTGTTTAGAATATGAAAGCCAAGCTAACAGCTGTGAGAAACTATTTCAAAAACATATATCCACAAAGTAATTTTATCTAGAATATATAAAGAACTCTTACGACTTGATAATAAGACAAACAACCCAGTACAAAATGGGCAAAAGATTTAAACAATTATTTACGCGAAAAGATATGTAGATGGAAAATTAGCACATGAAAAATATCTCAACATCATTCATTATTAAGATAGGCAGATTAAATCACAATGAGAAGTAATTATGTGCTTATAAGAATGGCTAAAATTAGAAAGCCTGACCATACTGAGAATGCTAAATATCTGGAACTCTCAAACACTGCTGGTGGTGATGTAGATAATATTATGACTTCAGAAAATGTGTGGCAGGTTTTAAAACATTAGCGATATGCCTGTTGTGCAGCACAGGTATTCCGCTCCTAGACTATCTACCCAGGATAGATGAAAGCATTTGTCTCAACATAAATTCGTACACTAACATTCACAGCAGCTCTATTTGTAATACACAAAACTGAAAATCACCCAACAGTCTATCAATAGAAGAATAAATTGTGTCATACCCACACAATAGAATTTACTCAACAATGAAAATAAATGAAGTGTTGAAACAAACAATAATATGAATGAATCTTGAAATAAAATTGCTTAGTATAAGAAACCAGGGAGGAAAGCATGCCGTGTATTATTCTACTTATATACAATAGAAGAAAATGCAAGTTAAACTTATCTACAGTGCCCGAAAATAGATCAGTGGTTACCGTGGATTGGGGGGATTGGAGAAGTTGAGGGTGAGAAGTAGGGGTGGGAGAGGAAACGTTCATGGTGATGGCTGTATTTACTCTAGGGGTTATTTTGATGGTGTCACTGGGTGCATCTGTATGTCAAGATATCAATATTTAAATGCACTTTAAATATGTACCCTTGACTGCACCTCAGATATACCTTGAAATAGCTGAAAAGTAAAAACAAACAAAACATAAAGGTTATTCATTGGATCAAAGTTTCACTGGGAGGCTGGAGCACCAGGTCCAGACAGCAAGAAAGGAACCAGGAAAGTCTGGTGGCTAAATGCAAAATCATGTAGTTAGAGCAAGTTGATAATGAAGCTCCCTGTGAGCCACAACAATTGAACCCTCACTGCCAGCACTACAGGGACCCCAGCTCCATACACACTGGGAATGATCTCTAATTGCTTCTTCCTCTTTGTGCCACTACCTGGCTGGGCTTCTCATTGTCATGCTTCCATCACAATGGAGGATATCCTCGCCTCCAGAGAACTGGAAGGTGGAGGATATCTGTCACCTTTGCTTCTGTACTGGGAGCTGTGACCCTGCCTCTCGCCATGACCCACACCAAGTGGTGTCCTTCGACACAAAGGACGCACTCTCATTCTGAGTAGCCAAGAGGGGAAAAAGACAAATTTCTCCCTGAGCATTCACATCAGTCATCGTTTTTAAAGGATTAGGAGCCCTCGAATCCCAGGTGTCTCTCTGACTCACTCCTGTGTATACAGCATTCTGCATCATGCAAGCCTTGCTCTCTACTTGCTTAGGGACACAGCTCAGCTACCCAGTTCTGACCCTTGTGTTATTACAACCCTGCATTTCATTTGCAAGATGTGTTTCCTCTGTCCCCTGTGATGTGCAACTGTGGCAGACATTTAATCTTAGAGGATGCAGGAGTAGATTAAACTTTATTTTTTCTCCTGATGCCTTTCTCTAATCCACTCTGTATTTAGAAGCAGCTTGCTCCTGCTTCTAATTTTCCCCAGCACTAAACTGTGGGCTCAGCCAGCTCACACCCTAGTGTTAGTTTGTTTAATCCTCCCATAGTTACCTAAAAGCCTATTCTTTAGAATAGTGGGTTTTTATTTGTTTGTTTTCTTTTGTTTTGTTTGTTGTTTTTGATGTTGTTGTTGTAGAGTCTCTAGTTTATTATGAAAGGGTTCTTCCAGTATGCACACAGGAACCAAACTTATCAGTTTATCCTTCCCACTGTGACTCCCAAAGCGGTACCAGCAACAACAGAGTTACTTCGTGTTGCCTAGAAGAACCGAAAAACTTTTGGGGTAAAAACGTTATCTATGCACCCTGTGTTTATGACTTTATACATACTCTGGGGCAGTGTGATAAAGCTCTCAACACAGTGGTCTGTACAGGTAAGGTCATCAACCAAACGCATTTTCCCAGGGCTAAGAGAGAATCTCACTACTGAGACCCAAACTCCAAAAGCCAGAGCTAGGGTCCAGGGCACTGGTTATTCTAAGGCACTAGCAGGACACATCAGAAGGACTGGGAAGCTTTCAACACTACACCTATAGGACCTCACTCGGAGTCAGAGGGTTTGAGGACACCCGGGCAGTCAGACGGCTCTGCCCCGTGATCAGGTGCAGAAGAATGAGTGCTCAGAGAGCAGGGACACAGGAGGTCGTCTTCATTCCTTGTCTTCCTTTTTTCCCAGTTGTATACAACGAAATATATACGAAAACATACAGTTCGCTTTTATTTATGATCAAATGGGTTCTATACTTTCAAGTGCCTAATTCCCACTTTAAAACTTTGTACTGGATGCTGGTGGCAAGCCGAGATATTAGTTTTCTCTGCATTAAATCCCACACTGAGCTTCAGGCGATAGATTATAAGAGAAAATAAGTCACTATCATCCCCCTTTGCCATGAGACCAGTAGCTCTGGTCTGCCAGGTATTGATAAAATAAGAGAAGGCAGCAAATCAGTGGGGCAAAATCTTATGGGAGAGATGTCTGGCTGAAACACCAGCGCACACCCAAGAGGAAGACTGGCGATCTTCAAAATTTTGGCTGCTATTTACAATAAGAAATATATTTTATATTTCAACACTTTTCAATTGTATGAATGCTGAAAATCAAAATTAAAATGTCACAAAACACTATTTACCCGCTTTATGTAATATACTGTGGAGTTTTCTATTCTACTCTCCTTGTGTTTACAAAGAATATGTTAGTTATTACCCACTAACTTGATTTAATAATTTCAGACACCAGTAAGTTGCAAGTCGTGGTTTGAAAAGCGGTGCTTTCAATTATTAATAAAACTGAATTAGGGCTTCCCTGGTGGCGCAGTGGTTGAGAGTCCGCCTGCTGATGCAGGGGACACGGGTTCATGCCTCGGTCCGGGAAGATCCCACATGCCGCAGAGCGGCTGGGTCGGTGAGCCACGGCCACTGAGCCTGCGTGTCCGGAGCCTGTGCTCTGCAATGGGAGAGGCCACAACAGTGAGAGGACCGTGTAACGCAAAAAAAAAAACAACACAAAACAAAAACAAACAAAAAAACTGAATTAACGTAGTGATCTATTAACAGGTATTTCTCCCAAGTAGGAATACACAAACATGCCCACAAAAAACTATGACCAAATGCCTGATGAGCTGCAAACCCTATTACTTTCTTTCAATTTTGGGGATTTGCACGCAGAGTCAGAGAACAGCCCTGCAGTAAAGAAACTTGCTTAACTTTGCATAACAGTGTTTCCTGAACTTAACCATGGAACAAGCATTTCCAAGATATTTGCAGACAGCAAAATGAAACAAATCCAGGACTAGCTCTTGAAAGAGTGTTTGAAGGAATGAGATTCAGGGGAATTCTGCTTTAGATGTGAAGTACAAATCCATAAATAAATCCAAGTGCCAAACATGCTCATAATTGTAGCGCAGACCTATGCAGCTGGGGTGCAATGGTCCCCCCGAGGTTCACTCTAAAGACTACTTGGGAAGGGTAGACAAATGTGGTTTGGTGGTGTCACCTGGTAGACGTGCATTGTAACAAAATAGCTTCAACGGAGGAGGTCAAAGGAAGACCCGGAGCAGCAATCTCAGTCCCACCGTAGTAAGCAAAGAATCGCCAACTACCACTTTAAGCTTAAGCACATAGCAAAGTTTATTTAAGCATAGGTACACTGTAAAAGAGGGAGTGAGAGAAAGAGAGAGAGAGAGCGGGCTGTTTCTGCGAATTGAAAGCAGCATTCCTGTACAGGTTTAAGGGGGTTTTTAAGGAGCATTCTGCAGGGAGGCGGGGGTGAGTGACAGGGGATCATTATTTGATTGAAGGTCCTGATCCATGTAACAGGTTTACTGCTGCGCATGCTCTCAGCCTTAAATTGCTAAGAAATGCCCACGGGGTGGGGGGTGGGGCAAAACCACATAGAGATTTTATTATAATGATGGTATAATGAGTTTGGGTTTACTGTAGGTCATACATCTGTCTGGTCTGGGCATGCGCAGCCCAGAGAAGTTCCCTTCAGTTACGGTGCCCCTCTATATGAGGATAAGCTGCCCACCACACGACCCTAGTTTCATCTGTTCTGGGCGGGGTCAGGGGAGAGTCACCGGATGGTTGGGTGTGACTCGATGACTTCTTGTCTTTCTTGCCACTGTCACCTCCTTGCTGTTAATGTCTGACAAACTACCTAACATTGGTAGGAGGTTTGGAGGTGGAGAGAGAAGAACGCTGTTAAAAGTAAAAGGGGTGAATCACTAAGGTACATTCAGGGATATTAGGATACTAGAGTCATTTGGTTTACAGGTCTCTTATCCAGATGTTCTCTGCGTCTGCGATTGCTATCAAATTCTTTTGTCTCCTGAACTCTAGATGGAAGGTAAAATCAATGATAGAGGCACCACCAGAGACACAGGAATCGGTGGGGGTGTACTGATTGCACTGGAGAAAAGGTTTTGTTCTCTTCTTTGCCTCCCAGTGACTGCCAGATATCCAAATCAGGACAGGTTAAATACATCATTCTTATTGCAGAGGAGGACTGAATACCTAACATAAGAGTAGTGAATACAACAGCCAGCTGGACAACTCCTGCAAGTCTGGAGGACAGTCCAAGGTCAGAAGCAGATGTGGTGTGTGGGGCAACATCCAAGGAAGGGATCTAGGTCTGAAAACAAGCCAAGGTCGAAACAAGAGGCTGAGACAATGAAGTCTTGTTTGCTGCAGTAAACTTCTGTTGGGGTGCCTTTCTGGCTCCCTCCTCTAAGAACTAGGGCTCATCCACAGGTCCTACTTAAGCGGTGAGTGAAGTTCCCATAATAACACCAAGTGATTCAAATTCCTTGCCCCAGTTGATTGGCCTGGTGTGAATAACCAGGCCTAGCTACATGAAACAGATATTCTCCTGAAAATGAATTTGTTCACCATGAATATAGTTAATCTTTTGAGTCCCTGCAGTGAAGGTTTGGAAGAACTCTAATGAGTTAACCATGTTTGATCATGCTGCATGTACCCAAAATGCAAGGAGACTGACTGGATCAAAGAGAATGACCCAAACCCAGTGAAATAAAGAAAGAAAATGAAGGAGAGCATAACTTCACTTTCTGACATTGTTCTTCCTTTTTCTAGGCCTTCGTGAGACTTGGTTGTGCCCTAAAGTTGGGTGCATTGAGATAAGGCCATATCCTTCTAAAAACAACCCCTTATGCTTGACTGAGTAACAATGTATGTCAGCATCTTATGTGCGACTAGCCTAAACTTATATTCAAAGAAGCCAACCTAAAAGAAGTCTGTGCCCTATCTCAGTCAAGGCCCCTTTGAGCTATCAGTGACCCAACAGAGTATGAACTGTGGAAGAGGAAATTGCAGAGAACTCAGGTATTGGATATGACACAAAGTTTCTCATACAAATTTCATGTATTGGGGGATCACACACAAATTGGAGAACCCCCACTTTATTACATCCAAACTGAGGTGGACTAGTTTCTAGAGAAAGAAAATAAGAGCTAACAATTACTAGGAGGGAGTGACTTTTTTATCAAGTGTTTCAGGAGAAGAAGAGCTCTGGACAGCCTGAAAGGCACTAAATTATGGAGGGTTCAGTGGGGTAGAATGGAACCAGGGGTAGGAAAGATAGAAACAGCTTTTGTAGTTCTGTTCTATTCTTCTAGATGGAAAGCTTCATGAGAGTTTACCAGGGGAAAAAAATTTATGACGTGGTTCAGGACACAAACTGGTCAGCCATAAAGACTATGAATTTAGCAAATGATCCTCTGTGATCAGTATCTCGGGAACTTAAGTATGACCATAGGTACAGTAGACAATGTTGATTGACTTGACAACAGCTTTTCTTATATATAGTGGTGTATATTAATCCCATATGCCTAATTTATCCCTCCACCCCCTTTAGTAAACAACAGTGTGTTTTCTGTGAATCTGTTTCTGTTTTGTAAATAAATTGATTTGTATTTTTTTTAGATTCCACATATAAATGATATATTATATGTCTTTCTCTGCCTACTTCACTTGGTATGCTAATCTCTTGATCTATCCATGTTGTTACAAATGGCAATATTTCATTCTTTTCTATGGATGATTAATATTCTGCTGTGCATATGTGTGTGTGTATGTATGTGTGTGTGTGTGTGTGTGTGTGTGTGTGTGTGTGTGTGTGTATATATATATATATATATGAAATCTTCCTTATTCGTTCATCCCTTGATGACACTTAAGTTGCTTCCATGTGTTGGCTATTGTAAATAGTGCTGCCATGAACATTGGTGTGCATGTATCATTTCATATTAGAGTTTTTGTCTTTTCCAGACAGATGCCCAAATGTAGGATTGCTAGATCATATGGTAACTCTATTTTTAGTTTTTAAGGACCTCTATATTGTTCTACATAGTGGCTGCACCAATTTACATTCCCACCAACAGCATAGGCTGGTTCCCTTTTCTCTACACCCTCCCCAGCATTTATTATTTATAAACTCTTTAATGACAGCCATTCTGACCAGTGTGAGGCACTACTTCATTGTAGTTTTGATTTGCATTTCTCTAATAGTTAGTGATGGTGATCATCTTTTCATGTGCCTATTGGCCATTTGAATGTCTTCTTTGGAGAAATGACTATGTAGATCTTCTGCCCATTTTTTATTGGGTTGTTGGAACCCAATATATTTTGGAAATTAAGCCCTTGTGGGTCGCATCATTTGCAAATGTTTCTTTCTAGTCCATAGGTTGCTTTTTCATTTTGTTGATGGTACCCTTTGTTGTGCAAAAGATTATAAGTTTGATTAGGTCCAATTTGTTTATTTTTGCTTTTATTTATTTTTTTTTTTTGCCTTGTGAGAATGACCTATGAAAACATTGCTAAGATTCATGTCAGAGAATGTTTTTCCTAAGTTCTCTTCTAGCAGTTTTCTGGTGTCATAACTTATATTTAAGGCTTTAAGCCATTTTGAGTTTATTTTTGTGTATGGTTTGAGGGAGTGTTCTAACTTCATTGATTAACATGAGGCTGTCCAGCTTTCCCAGCACCACTTGCTGAAGAGACTGTCTTTTCTCCATTGTACATTCTTGCTTCCTTTGTTGAAGATTAATTGACCGTAGGTGTGTGGGCTTATTTCTGGGCTCTCTATTTTGATCCTTTGATCTATATGCCTATTTTTGTGCCAGTACTACACTGTTTTGATTGCTATATCTTTGTAGTATTGTCTGAAGTCTGGAGGGTTATGCCTCCAGCTTTGTTCTCTTTCCTCAGGATTGATGTGGCAACTCTGGTTATTTTGTGGTTCCATACAAATTTCAAGGTTATGTGTTCTAGTTCTGTGGAAAATGTCATGGGTAATTTTATAGGTATTCCATTAAATCTGTAGATTGCTTTGGATAGTATGGCCATTGTAACAATATTAATTCTTCCAATCCAAGAGCATGGAATATCTTTCCACCCTGAGTCATCTTCAGTTTCTTTTATCAACGTTTTATAGTTCTCAGCGTACAAGTCTTTCACCTCCTTGGTCACATTTATTCCTAAGTATTTTTTTGATGCCTATTACAAGGAATTGTTTCTTTTCTTATTCTTTCTGATATTTCATTGTTAGTGTAAAGAAATGAAACACAGTCCTGTATGCTAATCATGTATGAGGCTACCTTGCCAAATTCATTCATCAGTTCTAATAGTTTTTGGCTGGAGTCTTTTGTGTTTTCTATATAGAGTATCATGTCATCTGCATTTAATGACAATTTTACCTTTACCCTTCTGATTTGGATACCTTTTATTTATTTTTCTTGTCTAATTGCTGTTGCTAGTACTTCCAATACTATGTTGTATAGAATTGGTAAGTGTGGTCATCCTTGTCTTCTTCCAGATTTTAGAAGGAAAGCTTTCCACTTCTCATCATTGAGTATTATGTTGGCTGTGGGTTTATCATAAATAGCTTTTATTATGTTGAGATGTGCTCCCTCTATACACACTTTGTTTAGAGGTTTTTATCATGAATGAATGCTGAATATGTTTTTTAACGTCTTTATTGGAGTATAACTGACTTACAATGTTGTGTTAGTTTCTGCTGTATAACAAAGTGAATCAGCTATACGTATACATATATCCCCATATCTCCTCCCTCTTGCATCTCCCTCCCACCCTCCCTATCCCACCCCTCTAGGTGGTCACAAAGCATGGAGCTGATCTCCCTGTGCTATGCGGCTGCTTCCCACTAGCTATCTATTTTATATTTGGTAGTGCATATATGTCAATGCCACTCTCTCGCTTCGTCCCAGCTTACCCTTCCCCTTCCCCATATCCTCAAGTCCATTCTCTATGTCTGTGTCTTTATTCCTGTCCTGCCCCTAGATTCTTCAGAAACATGGGGCTTTTATTTTTTTTTAGATTCCATAGGGATGCTGAATTTTGTCACATGCTTTTTCTGCATCTATTGAAGCAATCATGTGTTACTTGGCCTCTCTTTGCTTGATGTTGTGTATCACATTGATTGACTTGCCTATATTGAAACATACTTGTGATCCTGGGATGAATTCAACTTGATCATGGTATATGATCTTTTTTATGTGTTCTTGGATTTGGTTTGCTAATATTTTGTTGAGAAATTTTGCATGTATATTCATGAAAGATATTGGCTTGTAGTTTCCTTTCTTGGTAGTGTCTTTGTCTGGTTTTGGTATCAAGCTGGGTGATTCTCTCTTTTTTTCAATTTCTAAGGTGTACGTTGCTATTTCTCCTCTTTTGTCTCTTATTTTGTTAATTTAGATCCTCTCTCTTTTCTTCATGGTGAGACTGGGCCAAGAGTTTTTAATTTTGTTTACCCTTTCAAAGAACCAACTCTTGGTTTTATTGATTTTTTTCCTTTGTTTTTAGTCTCTATTTTATTTATTTCATCTCTAATCTTATCATTTTCTTCCTTCTGCTGAATTTAGGCTTTTTTTTGTTCTTCTTTTTCTATTTCTTTTAGATGGTGGGGTAGGTTGTTTATTTGAGATTTTTCTTGTTTTTTGAGGAAGGCCTGTAGCGCTAGGAACCTCCCTCTAAGAACTGCTTTATCTGCATCCCATAGATTTGGTATGACTGTGTTTTCATTGTCATTTGTCTCAAGCAATTTTTTAATTTCCTCTTTGTCATCATAGTTGAGCCGTTTGTATCCTAGTAGCATGTTGTTTAGTCTCCATGTAATCATTTTTTTTCTCATTTCTCTTTATGTGGTTGATTTCTATTTTCATGCTGTTGTGATCAAAAAAGAAGCTTGAACTAATTTCTATCCTCTTAAATTTGCTGATGATTGTTTTTTTCCTAGTGTGTGGTCTATCCTAGAGAATGTTCCATGTGCACCTGAAAAGAATGTGTATACTGGGTGGGTTTGGATTTAATATCCTGAAAAGATAAGGCTAAATCTTCTGTTTTTGTCATTTTGGATCTCTGTTTCCTTATTGATTTTCCATCTGGAAGATCTGTCCATCAATGTGAGTGGGGTGTTAAATTCTTTGACTCTCATGGTATTCCCATCAATTTCTCCCTTTACATCTGTTAGTAGTTATTTTATGTACTTAGGTGCTGCTATATTGGGTGCATATATGTTAACAAATGTAATATCCTCTTCTTGTATTGATCCTTTTATCATTATATAGTGTCCTTCTTTGTCTTTCTTTATGGTCTTTGTTTTAAAGTCTATTTTGTCTGTTAGGAGTATTGCTACCCCTGCTTTCTTGTCATTTCCATTTGCATGAAATTTTTCCCACCAGTTCAGTTTCAATCTATATACATCATTTGCCCTAAGTGGCTGTCTTGTAGGCAGCATACTGTAGGTTCTTGTTTTATTAGTCAACCTGCCACTCTATGTCTTTTGATTGGAGCATTTAGTCCATTGACATTTAAGTTAATTATTGTTAAGTATGACTTTATTGCCATTTTAAACCTTGTTTTCCAGTTGATTTTGTATTTCTTCTTTGGTACTTTCCTTTTCTTTTTGTTTTTCATTTTGTGATTTGATGCTTTTCTTTCGTATTATATGTGTGTTCTCTTCTTTTTTTTTTTTTTTTTTTTTTGTGAATCTAGTGTATGTTTTTGATTTGTGGTTACCCTGTTTTTCAAGTGTATTAACCCATTACTATGTCTACTTGCTTTAGACTTGTAATCATATAGACTCAAACAAATTCTTTAAAAATAATGTACATTTTCTTCCCCCCACCTTTTCATGATTTGGATGTCCTCTTTCACATCTTCATGTTTATTCTTTTGCGGTTCATTGTTGTTATCATTGTTTCCACAAATTTTTTTCTTATTTATTTTAAATCTGTATACTGGCTTAATTAAGTGATTTACTTTACAATTTTGATATTCTCTTTCCTCTAGATTCTTACTTCTTTTCTATAAAGAAAGACCTCTCAATATTTCTTTTAGGAATATTTAGTTTAGTATTGCTGTATTATTTTAGTTTTTGCTTTTCTGAGAAATCGTTTATCTCTCCTATACTGAAAAAATTATCTTTATGGGTAGAATATCCTAGGTTTCAGGTTTTCCCTTTGTGGATTTCAAGTACATCTTGCCACTTTCTTCTTGCCTACAACGTTTTTGTAGAGAAATCAATTGATAGCCTTATGTGGGTTCCCTTATAATTATTTATTTTTCTCTGCTGCCTTTAGAATCCTCTCTTTATCTTTAAATTTTGTCATTTTAAGTAGAATATGTTTTGATGTAGATCTATTATGTTCATATTGTTCAGGACTCTCTGTGCATCCTGTACCTGGATAACCGTTTGCTTTTCTAGCTTTGGGAATTTTTCATCCATACTGTTTTCAAATATATTTTCAATCCCCTTTTCTCATTCTTCTCCTTTTGGGACCCCTATTATGCATAGATTTTTGTGCTTTACATTATATCATAGATCTCATATATGGCTTTCACACTTTTTTTTTTTTTTCATTTGTATATTTCTCTGACTCTCTGTGGTCTTGAAGAGCTAATTTTAAGTGGGAGCATCACTGTGTAACCTGCATGAGTCTCACATTTTTGGTGTAAGGGTTGTTTGTTTTATATGGATGCCTCCATACCTTTCCTCAGTGTGTGCTGGGCAGATCGCCTAGATAGGGGGTGTGATTGTGGTTGTGGTGACCAGAGCCTGCACTTAACATTGACCAGGGCCTCCTCTTTGCTCTGTGGTTGTCACAGCCCTGTTGGGACATGATCTGCTCCCCAGTTGTTGGATAGAAACCCCCATATCCATTTTCAGGCTTTGGCGTGAGGTAGGCAGGACTGGAGCAATCCTGCTGGGAGACGAGCCACTTAGTATTCCTCTGCAGGAGCTGTCCACTAGGAAGTGTGGTCTGTGGTGTCACCTGTCACCCTTGGTGTGGCCTCACAAAGGACTGTTGATGACATTGCCCTTGGCCCAGCCTCAACCACGGGAATGCAGGCAATCATCCTGGGTGTGCCTCAGGGCTTGTGCTCACAAAGCCACCAGCACAGAACCACAGGCGCACATCCACTGAAATCTGGCTCTCAGACCACAGGAGTCACATCTGAAACCAGAAGGCATGGTGCTCAAAATACTGCTTAAAGACTTCTGGTGGACTACTAAGTCTGCTTAACTGAGCAAATAAGTGTAGGGTCATTTGTGGTATAGTCTGATGGTACTAGACAAATCATGACTCAGTTGAATACTTCCTGGATCTGTAACTCAGAATGTTAGTGTTTAATGCTTTTCCAAGCACTTTTTGTTTTATGTCATGTATTATAGAATGTTAGAGCTAAGTGTCATTATAGATCATTTAATCCTAATGGGAAATCACGTAAAACAGATACCAGGAAGAGAGTTCAAGGGTTTAGCTCACAGCAAAGATTTTGGGACTAGTGGAAAATAGGAATGAAGTATTAATAAAGCTAAAGGTAGAAAAACATAGATAGGGGGAAGTGTTTTCAATAACTGCCAGTGTTTGCAAATCACCTTCCTGGGCTGGAAAGGGCATCGATAGGCTGTCTCTCTTAAAAAAAAGGGGCAGCATAGACACATAGCTAAGAAGAGGTATAGCAGAAATTAATATTTAGTTTACCAACTTCCAGTCCATTTCCTTTTCCACCTTATACCCATTGTTGAGCTAAAGCTGTACAAAGGATGGTAAAGGTCATACACTGGTGAGTTACAAAATCAGACCAACCCTGGAAAGACCCCAAGGCTTCCCACATCAACCTGCTGATGTGATCAAAATCCCATCTGCTTGAGAACTTAAATCCTCTTGAAGCTGAAAGCCAAGAGTTTTCCCTCATGCTCAAGTCATTCAGCCCTCCTGGCAACACAGTGCTGAGAGTTACAGAAAAGGACATTATTTCCTTAAGGGAATGTTATTTTTTTCTTATTAAATCATTGAGTCCATCTTGTGGTTCTTAGTGGGGAAGATTGTTTACATTTTGTGTTTGATTTTTGGTTTTTGTCATTTCTGAAATTTTGGTAGAAAAATGACACAAAGGACACTTCCCTAGAGGGGACAATGTTTACCTGTTCCCCTTTCTGTCTTCTGGCTCTCCCATGAGAGTGACCCTCCCCTAGGGAATGTCATCACTTTTAATTTAGTTACAAGTAGTCAAATTGATAGGAGTTCGGTATTTTTTCCTCTTTTCTTGTACTTAGAAAAAATATGTGGGCTTCCCTGGTGGCACAGTGGTGGAGAGTCCGCCTGCCGATGCAGGGGACGCGGGTTCGTGCCCCAGTCCGGGAAGATCCCACATGCAGCAGAGCGGCTGGACCCAAGAGACATGGCCGCTGAGCCTGCACATCCAGAGCCTGTGCTCCGCAATGGGAGAGGCCACAACAGTGAGAGGCCACGTACCACAAAACAAAAACAAAAGTCAATTTTTGAAAAATAGGTCAAAAATTCAGCAATGCCCTCTTCTCATTCCTTCTACCCCATGAATCCAGCCCTCTCCACCAATGTGAGTGACTCTAAAGACAATGGCTAATGAATACGTGGTTTTGCTCTGATAGAGGAAGAAGAATGGAACAGTGCACTTACTGACTATGGATCAGGCTGGGGCTGCTGCCATTGCCTTCATTCATCAAATTGGGATGATATGCTACAGAGCTACCTTCACTCATTTAGTTTTCCCAGGATTGGGGAATATGGTCACTGACACATCCCAGAGCCTTGGGCGAGCTCTTATATTCCTTTGCAAGACACACCCATATTTAGAGTGAAGAGACGGTTGGAAGTTTCAGTCCCCCACCTTAAGGATTTGGATGGCAGGATGCCTGTCAATTTAACTATGACAGTTTTACCACAAGAAAGAAATGTGAAAATTCTGTCATTATCAAAAATGAGTTCATATTTCACAATTGTCCTCCAAAGGCATACTTTATTAATCAAGACCCTATTACAATTTACTCACTAGGATAGATTGTTATATCTTTTCAGAGTCTTTTAATCTAAATGGTATCTTTCCCCACAACACTGTGTTTCTCAGCAATTCAAGAAGCATGGGCCATTCTGTGTTTCTGATTGTTATTATTTACCTTTTCTCAAATAATTGTTTTACTTTAGCAAGATTACTTCTCAACTCATGCTATCTATACTTCCATGAAATATTGTTTTTTCACACTTGAAGTTCCACTGAGCTCTAAATATAGTTATGGCTTTGCATTTAAATATTTTTTGTGAAGTGAGTTATTTTTCCTTTGTAACAAAAGAATATGTTGGTTGTCCTATCCTTCCTATTAGATTATTTGTGTGTTCTACTGACTTTTGGATTCTGAGGACATGAATCAATTACAAGCTCAGTTGCATTGACTCCACCTCACACAAGCTGGCCTATAAAAACCACTTGAGAGTCAGGGTCTGCAGAGAATTCCAGCTTAACATATTCCCAGACTGACGAAAATAAACCTGAGCCACTTAGTATGTATCTCATCCTTGCCAAAATTGCCAACTCAGAAGTAAACATGAATAAGGAATTTTTCTCAGTATCCCCACATGAAGCTGATCACCCTTCCATGTAGAGTGCAAAAAGAAGTGACACTTCTTCTACAGCCAAATGATAGTTTGCAAGGCAGTTGTCAGCAGCCCAGGGGAGTGAGCACCTTGATGAAGTAGAGATCTAACTTACATACAATGTAGGATCAGGTCTACAATTTCATCCAACTCTTGCTCTTACCCTTGCTTAACTCCCTCTCATTCTTCCTTTGATTCTGCATCATTTGACTCTAGTCCTCCTAGGCTTGAAATTCCTCCATTGCCTCTTACTATATCACATTATTATTATCCATCAAGGAAGTTCCATCTCTCAGAAGATCAGCAAGGCAAGTTTCCACATTTCATTTTCCTTAAGATTTTGGCTCATCTATTGAGTTGTGAGATGATTATGAAGTTGCTTTAAACCTAGCTACCGTGTAGAAGAGGCAACCCTGAACCACCGTCTCCTCTTACTTTCATTTCCTTCTCTGACCTCACTTACCTGTGACACTTGTCATTCTCATACTCACCTCCACTTATCATCCAACATTTATTTAATTCTACCAAACAATTTAAAAGAAATACATGTGTATGCCTACAGGAGTGAGCACTTGAGACAACAACCAGAAGAAATACTCCAGTAGATGTGCCCCTTAAAAGTTAATACCACATTTTGTGCCACAGTTGCCTATCAGGGAAGAGTCGGGGAAAGAATAAACTTCACCTGTTCCTGGAAAAAGTGCTGACCTGTTAATGAGAAACAGGCAATATCTGTGGCAATTCCCAGGCTTTGCTGGGAAGAGACTCCTCCCCATGGCGGGAATCTCCTTGAACCAAAGCCAGGCCCTTCCCATGACCCCTGTCGTGGCTCCCCGATCCTGTTATTCATTTCAGTGCCCCTCCCTCAAATCCTCTTATAAAAACCCAGTCTTTTCTGCCCCGACAAACCAGTGCAGATCCCTCGCAAGAGAAGTAAGTAGGAGCTGAGACAAGATGACACCCCTGACAGGGGTTTCACCTCACATATTTCAGGGAAGGTATACAAGGATCCCTGTCCTCAGAGAATGCAGGAGCTCTGAGAGCAGGCAAAGGCAGTCCTGGGAGGCCTCAGGTGTAGTAGGATATATGGATTTTCAGATTCTTTCCAGAACTATGGAAGGGGATGGAAGCCATCAAGATGGATTTATTCCTAGGGAACTAGACAGAGGAAATGACAAGAGGTACAACAGGGGGTTTCTCATAGTCTCTCTCTGACCACCCTTCCTTTAGTTCTCTGGTTGTCTCCGCACATCACAGACAAAATGATGTCTTCCATGGGTGTCCCCAGCCTGTCCTGGGTGCTGCTCTCCTGCCTGATGCTCCTGTCTCAAGTCCAAGGTGAGACTACTCTGCCTCTAGCACTGGGTTCCCAGTGTTTGCTCAGGGCCAAGAAGAGGAGGAAAGCTCCTGTGTGCCTCCCGTGGTAATGGTACATCCCCACACAACAACATTGCCTGCAATTCCTGCATCATCATCCTTCCTTCTGGGTGACTAGTGGTGGGAGGCACCTCAGTGGTCCAGTAACAGTGGGATGAGACGATTCTCAATTTTCAGTAGAGTCTAATTTATGTGGGTATATTAAGGAGGGAAAGCATAGAGTGTCAGTAATGAGATGAGTAGAAGGAGAATGACTGAAGGATAAAGTGTAGAAACCGTCAGCCAAGATGAGGAGAGGGCTTGGACTTTTGAATAAGGCAGATGAATAAAAAGAAAACAGACCATCTCCCAATTACTAGGTCTACTTTATGATTAAGAAAAACTCCTGGAAATATTGGCATTGGTGACAGGCAGTCAAGAGCTTGGTGTCACTGTCTCAAGCTGTGGCACCACAGATATTCCTCAAGGTCACCTCCCCACTCCAATTCCCTCTCTCCATTTCGCCCCATGCCTCTCCTTTATTTCGTCCTGGCTAGGGGAAGATTCCCAGAAGAAACTGCCCTCTGCACGGATCAGCTGTCCGAGAGGCTCCATGGCCTATGCGTCCTACTGCTATGCCTTGTTTACAATACCTAAAACCTGGATGAATGCAAACGTGAGTGCTGGGATTTGCAGTTCGGGCTGGTAAGGAGAAGCAAATTAGAGACAGGGTTTGGGGGCCGGGAGTTCCATTCTCTAGAGTTTCTTGAGGGTGAGAATGAGCACCTCATCTTTTGCAAACACAACCCCTTCTCACCTACCTTGTCCCTGCCCTTCCCTCAGTGAGGGTCTCAAGCTCCTCCCTAGTCTCTCCCTTCTCCACACAGATGGCCTGCCAGAAGAGATCCTCAGGACAACTTGTGTCAGTGCTCAGTGGGGCTGAGGGATCCTTCGTGGCCGCCCTGGTCACGAACAACTTGAAAACCGTCTCAGACGTCTGGATTGGGCTCCATGACCCCACAGAGGTACACTTACATCCTCTCTAGTCTGTTACCTCCCAGGATGCTATGGCCACCCAGGCCTGCTCGCTGTCCCCTGTGCCTGCCTTGGAAATAATGTAGAGATCCCTAGAGCTCGGAGATCAAGGGGGTAATTGGAGAATGGAGGGCCTTGAGACCAGCTGCAGAGCTGAGTTCTGTGCAGGTCTCCAGTCTCCAACTAAGGTTAATCTGCCTCTTGTCAAGCTTTTACACAATTCACACACCACGCCTTGATTCAGTTTGCTGTGCATCCCTGAGTCTGCCCATGCTGCCCTTAGCAAGTGCTAAACGTGTATTTAGGATTGATGCATTTTTCCCTTATAAAACATATGTTGTCTTGGAGGTTCAGAGGGTAATCATAAATGTACCACCAAGTGTAGTTCACACAGTGTCAAGTTACTCTGAGGGGTTCTATTCATCTTTGTGATTATTGACTTTTGAATTTGCCAATAGAAGCAAAGAGTTAGGGAGTGTTTCCCAGAGGAGAGCTGTGGGGCATCACCTGGTAGAGCAGAACTAATTCCATGAGGCGGGGGAGGGTAGCAGGTGTTCCAGCTGAGGGAATCACGCCAGGAGACCTCTAAAGGCCTTTCCACCTCACCTGACTCCATCCTCTGCTCTATAGGGCTCTGAGCCCGATGGCAGTGGATGGGAGTGGAGTAGCACTGATGTGCTCAATTACGTTGCCTGGGAGACAGATCCCTCCACCAGCTCATCCCCTGGCTATTGTGGGAGCCTGTCCAGAAGCTCAGGTATGAAACAGAGGAGGTCACTTCTGCCCAGCCTTTTCCATCCCCTCATCCCCTATTTCTGGGTCTGGTCTTCAGAGAATCCCCCTGGGATGGAACTGCTTGTCTGTCTCTCACCTCTTCTTTCTTTCTCTCTCTTTCCCCTGGAGTGGGACCCTGGTGAATTTGAGGAAGAGACTTTGAGTCCTAGGCCAGAATCTGGGATGCGTCCCCATTGGTTTCTCAAGCTCCACCAGCCCCATTCACTTGAGCTCTTCTGTCTCTTCAGGCTATCTGAAGTGGAGAGATTATAACTGTTATGTGAACTTACCCTATGTCTGCAAGTTCAAGGGCTAAATCAGAATGGAAGTCAGTAGCCTGAGTCTGGTGTGCAGCTCATCATGGACTTGGAACCAAGAGTGAAGACCCATCCCGGAAAGGGGAATCCTCCCCACACCCCCAATCTGACCACCTCATTCTGGCCTTCCCTGTCTCTTGACCTCATTTCAGGCATTTGTGTGTGTGTGTGTGTGTGTGTGTGTGTGTGTGTGTGTGTGTGTGTGTGAATGCCATGGCCTGAGGTCTTGGAGAACAGTAATAAATATCCTATTCCAAACTTACCTGCTTTTGTGCTCTTGTCTTATAACAAGACTCTGAGGAAGAAGTTTGTATGGGAAGAATCTAGGAGTGCCTCTGTCAAGTTTCATCCAATTTCCTTGGATAATGACTGAATGTACATTCCCACCTGTGTATTTGTGATGAGTATGTAGGCCCTGTTCCCTTAGGAATTGGGTTGTGTTATACAAAGTCATTGCTTCCCCACACACTGTACTGTCCATTCCTTCTGATGGTATGACACAAGCAGCCTTAGTGTGGTCTCATGCTATTTATTATAGAATGCAGTTCTGAAATCATTTGCTGTGAAGGATCGTGAAGTATCTATTCTTTTTCTTTAATGGGCAATCCACCTTGGATCATGACTTTTATAAAATATAGTCAAGAAGAAATGGACTGACATGCAGATCATTGGGAGTTGTCACTGTTTTAAGAAAGAAGCAAACAGTAGGTATGGCATTCCACGATCCCAAACTTTACTACAAAGCAACAGTGATGAAAAGAATATTGGACTCAAAAAAAACAGACATATAGGTCCATTGAACAGAATAGACAGCCTTAATCTAAACCCATGCTTATATGGTCAATTAATCTTCAACAATGAAGTCTAGAATATACAGTGGGAAAAAGACAGTGTCTTCAACACTGGTGTTGGAAAACTGACAGCTTCATGCAAAAGAATCAAACAGGACTGCTTTCTCACACATATACAAAATTGAAATCAATATGGATAAAAAACTTGCATTTAATACCTGAAACAATAAAACTGCTAGTAGAAAAACATAGGGAGTATAGTCTGTGACATCGTTCTTTTTTTTTTTAAAGCAATTTTGCCTTTTTAAAAAATATTTATTTATTTATTTATTTATTTATATATGGCTGTGTTGGCTTTTCGTTTTTGTGCAAGGTCTTTCTATAGTTGCAGCAAGTGGGGGGCCACTCCTCATTGCGGTGTGCGGGCCTCTCACTATCGCAGCCTCTCTTGTTGTGGAGCACAGGCTCCAGACGCACAGGCTCAGTAATTGTGGTTCATGGGGCTAGTTACTCTGCGGCATGTGGGATCTTCCCAGAGCACCACTCGAACCCCTGTCCCCTGCATTGGCAGGCAGATTCTCAACCACTGCACCACCAGGGTAACCCTGTGACATCCTTCTTAACAATATATTTATGGATCTGTCTCCTCATACAAGTGAAACAAAAGCAAAAATAATCAAATGTGACTAAGACAAAATAAAAAGCTTTTCCACAGTGAAGGAAACTATCAACAAAACAGAAAAACAGCCTTCTTACTGGGATAAAATATTTGCAATAGGGGGTCAATGTCCAACATACTCGAAGAACTCATACAACTCAACATCTACAAAAATCAAGTACTCTGATTAAAAAATGGGCAGAGGATCTGAGTAGATATTTTTCCAAAGAAGACAGCCAATAAGCATATGAAAAGATGCTTAGCATCACTAACCATCATGGAAATGTAAATCAAAACCACAATAAGGCACCACCTCACACCTGGCATAATGGGTATCATCAAAAAGACAACAAATTACAAGTGTTGGTGAGGAGGTGGAGAAAAGAGAGCACTCATGCACTGTTGGTGGGTATGTAATTGGTACAGCCACTATGGAAAACATTATTTCACAAAATTAAAACTAGGACTGCCATGTAATCCAGCAAATTCACCTCTGGGTGCTTACCTGAAGAAAAGAAAAACACTAATTTGAAAAGATAGGTACACTCCAATGTTCATTGCTGCATTATTTACAATGGCTAATGTACAGAATAAACCTAAGTATTCATCAACATATTAATGGATAAAGAAGATGAGGAATATATATTTTATATGTATAAAATTTATATAATGGAATATTACTCAGACACGAAAAAAACTGAAAGATTTTGTGACAATATGTATAAATCTAGACGGTATTGTGCCAAGTGAATTAAATCAGACAGAGAAAGACAAATACAATATAACCTTACTTATATGTGAATTCTAAAATATAAAACAAACAAACGAAAAGAAATAAAAGCATTCATAGATACAGAGAACAAACAGGAAGTTGACAGCGGTAAGGGGTGTGAAATATGGGAAGGGGATTAAGAGGTACAAACCTCCAGTTATAAAATAAATAAGCCATGGGGGTGCAATATATAGGAATATGGTCAATAATATTATAATAACTTTGTATGGGGACAGATGATTACTAGACTTATCAAGCCGATCATTTTATAATGTATGCAAATATCCAATCATTATGTAGTACAGCTGAAACTAATGTAATATTGTATGTCAATAATATTTCAATTACAATTATCAGTAATACTGTATCAGTATGGTTCATCAGTTGTATCAAGTGGTAAGACCCTGTATTACCATTTCAATAATTCCATACATCTAAAACTATTCTAAGAATTAAAGCCTTTTTAAAGATGAATTACTAAAATTAAAATATAAAAAAGTTACATATGTTAAGAAACCATTTATAAAATTTTAGATTTCATAGATAAAACTAATCTGCCAAATTGCTATAAAAACTTCTAAAATTTTACACTGGATTTCTGTAGTTATCTTGCACAGGTATGGCAACAAACAGTTTGAGGACTAGCAGCATTTCATGGACCACACAATTAGTTCCTTATCCCTATAGTTGCTGAATGGTATCACTTTCCTGAGTACTTGCAATAAATGCCCAGTGGGTTTTCTGTCCTGTGTCCTGGAAACATACTCTGGCCTCAGTCGGGACTAGAGTTGGGAAGGCTTAATATCCTGTGGGGTCTCTACTCATATTTCTTGAATAAATAAAAAAAGTGAATAAATGATTTATTTGAAAAGAACCACTTACATGAGTGAAGACGGTTACAATTTTCATTGAACCTAAATATTTTTAGACCATTATACTACTCACTACCTCATTTCCAACACATTCTCAACCTCATATCTTGTGTAAAAATATTTGGCTAATTGCCCCATCTGAAAGGGGGATGTCACCTTGGTCAAAATCTTCTATGTGGGCCAAGAGCCACTCAGCATTGCTACATAGGTATATTTGCCAGATAAAATAGAGGACTCCTAGCTAAATATGAATTTCAGATAAGCCGCAAATTGTTTCTTGGTATTAGTGTATATCAAATATTACATCTTTGCTCAACTTGACAGATATTGCATATTTGCCAAATCTGGTGATACTACATATGGAGGTTTTCATTCTCAAATAAATAGATCAGATGAATTGACAGTGTCTACTTTCCTTAATTGACATTTAGCAAGTTTCCTATACCCTTTTAAGATAGGCAATCTTTCTTCAAAGAGAGAGAATCACCTATTACATCTGAAACTAGGTAAAAGTGTATCTTCTCCTTTCCGTAAGGAATTTTTTCTATTATTATCTGTCAGAGTTAGGAAGTATTTTCCCTTTATTCTCTACAAGCCTGTATATAATATTTAAAATATGTGTTTTGGGGTAGTTTGGTAGGACTCTTCCAAAAACACTCTAGACCTAAACTTTTCTTTGTAAGAAGATATTTTTAATATAGATTAAAGTTTTAAGATAGATATAGTAGATTTTAAGATTTTCTTGATTTCCCCTAGAAGAATTCAGAATTTTTCAACCTAGATATTGAAAAAAAAAAAGCTCATTTAGGGATGGCATGTTTTAAAAAAAAACAATAATGACAATGATTCCAGGCACTCTGTATTAAATCCAGGATCCCGGCAGTAGTGGTGCTCCATAGTTCCTCAGTTGTGTTCCACTTTTATTACAGCTTTCTTGAGGAATAGTTGGTAAATACAGATATCTGCACATAATGTATATAACTTGGATAATTTGGACATATGTATACATATGTGTTACCATCACTGCAAACAAGGTAGAAAATATATCCATCACCTTTGAAAGTTTCCTTGTGTCCCACTTCTTGGTTTGTTTCTTTGTTTCTGTGATAACAACACTTAACATGAGAACTACACTCCTAATAGTTTTTTTTTCTTATTTTAAACAGTTTTTTAAGTGCACAATATCTTATTGCTAACTATAGCCACTGTGTTGTACCACAGATTCTGTAAGCTTTTTCTACATCTATTGATGATTGTGTGCTATTTACCCTCTATTCTATTAATGTGATGTACACTGTTGATTGATTTGCATATGTTGAACCATACTTGCATCCGAGAAATAAGAACCACTTGGTCAGGGTGTATTATACATTCAATGTTCTGTTGAATTCGAGTTGCTAATACTTTGTTGAGGATATTTTCAACCATGTTTATCAAGAATATTGACCTGAAGATTTCCTTATTTATGGTGTCTTTATCTGAACATATTTCAGAATGGTTACTTATCTCTTCACCATAAGAATCTGGTGGGTTCCCAGAAAGAAAAAGTCATGAGAGAGTGGAGACTCTCTAGACAGGGGCCTCCAGGAGTCTCTCACTCATAAACCCAATCCACACTCAGCATCCAACAAGTTGTCCAAATTGCAATTTCATGTTTCTAAAAGTTTATAGATCTAGCAGTTCTGATCCAGGTAAGCACAAATGAGAAGGTATCTATGTAAAGGGATGCCTCGGCAGATTGCCCAAGAAAAGGAGATTACCCCAGGAAAAGTTGCTAAAATTATTCAGATTTTTCCTGTTTTAATAAAGAGAGTGACAACTGCCAATGAACTGCATGTCAGTCCAAGTAATTTATTCTTGACTATGTTTTATAAAAGTCATGATCCAAGGTGGATTGCCCATTAAAGAAAAAGAATAGATACTTCACGATCCTTCACAGCAAATGATTTCAGAACTGCATTCTATAATAAATAGCATGGGACCACACTAAGGCTGCTTGTGTCATACCATCAGAAGGAATGGACAGTACAGTGTGTGGGGAAGCAATGACTTTGTATAACACAACCCAATTCCTAAGGGAACAGGGCCTACATACTCATCACAAATACACTGGTGGGAATGTATATTCAGTCATTATCCAAGGAAATTGGATGAAACTTGACAGAGGCACTCCTAGATTCTTCCCATACAAACTTCTTCCTCAGAGTCTTGTTATAAGACAAGAGCACAAAAGCAGGTAAGTTTGGAATAGGATATTTATTACTGTTCTCCAAGACCTCAGGCCATGGCATTCACACACACACACACACACACACACACACACACACACACACACACACACAAATGCCTGAAATGAGGTCAAGAGACAGGGAAGGCCAGAATGAGGTGGTCAGATTGGGGGTGTGGGGAGGATTCCCCTTTCCGGGATGGGTCTTCACTCTTGGTTCCAAGTCCATGATGAGCTGCACACCAGACTCAGGCTACTGACTTCCATTCTGATTTAGCCCTTGAACTTGCAGACATAGGGTAAGTTCACATAACAGTTATAATCTCTCCACTTCAGATAGCCTGAAGAGACAGAAGAGCTCAAGTGAATGGGGCTGGTGGAGCTTGAGAAACCAATGGGGACGCATCCCAGATTCTGGCCTAGGACTCAAAGTCTCTTCCTCAAATTCACCAGGGTCCCACTCCAGGGGAAAGAGAGAGAAAGAAAGAAGAGGTGAGAGACAGACAAGCAGTTCCATCCCAGGGGGATTCTCTGAAGACCAGACCCAGAAATAGGGGATGAGGGGATGGAAAAGGCTGGGCAGAAGTGACCTCCTCTGTTTCATACCTGAGCTTCTGGACAGGCTCCCACAATAGCCAGGGGATGAGCTGGTGGAGGGATCTGTCTCCCAGGCAACGTAATTGAGCACATCAGTGCTACTCCACTCCCATCCACTGCCATCGGGCTCAGAGCCCTATAGAGCAGAGGATGGAGTCAGGTGAGGTGGAAAGGCCTTTAGAGGTCTCCTGGCGTGATTCCCTCAGCTGGAACACCTGCTACCCTCCCCCGCCTCATGGAATTAGTTCTGCTCTACCAGGTGATGCCCCACAGCTCTCCTCTGGGAAACACTCCCTAACTCTTTGCTTCTATTGGCAAATTCAAAAGTCAATAATCACAAAGATGAATAGAACCCCTCAGAGTAACTTGACACTGTGTGAACTACACTTGGTGGTACATTTATGATTACCCTCTGAACCTCCAAGACAACATATGTTTTATAAGGGAAAAATGCATCAATCCTAAATACACGTTTAGCACTTGCTAAGGGCAGCATGGGCAGACTCAGGGATGCACAGCAAACTGAATCAAGGCGTGGTGTGTGAATTGTGTAAAAGCTTGACAAGAGGCAGATTAACCTTAGTTGGAGACTGGAGACCTGCACAGAACTCAGCTCTGCAGCTGGTCTCAAGGCCCTCCATTCTCCAATTACCCCCTTGATCTCCGAGCTCTAGGGATCTCTACATTATTTCCAAGGCAGGCACAGGGGACAGCGAGCAGGCCTGGGTGGCCATAGCATCCTGGGAGGTAACAGACTAGAGAGGATGTAAGTGTACCTCTGTGGGGTCATGGAGCCCAATCCAGACGTCTGAGACGGTTTTCAAGTTGTTCGTGACCAGGGCGGCCACGAAGGATCCCTCAGCCCCACTGAGCACTGACACAAGTTGTCCTGAGGATCTCTTCTGGCAGGCCATCTGTGTGGAGAAGGGAGAGACTAGGGAGGAGCTTGAGACCCTCACTGAGGGAAGGGCAGGGACAAGGTAGGTGAGAAGGGGTTGTGTTTGCAAAAGATGAGGTGCTCATTCTCACCCTCAAGAAACTCTAGAGAATGGAACTCCCGGCCCCCAAACCCTGTCTCTAATTTGCTTCTCCTTACCAGCCCGAACTGCAAATCCCAGCACTCACGTTTGCATTCATCCAGGTTTTAGGTATTGTAAACAAGGCATAGCAGTAGGACGCATAGGCCATGGAGCCTCTCGGACAGCTGATCCGTGCAGAGGGCAGTTTCTTCTGGGAATCTTCCCCTAGCCAGGACGAAATAAAGGAGAGGCATGGGGCGAAATGGAGAGAGGGAATTGGAGTGGGGAGGTGACCTTGAGGAATATCTGTGGTGCCACAGCTTGAGACAGTGACACCAAGCTCTTGACTGCCTGTCACCAATGCCAATATTTCCAGGAGTTTTTCTTAATCATAAAGTAGACCTAGTAATTGGGAGATGGTCTGTTTTCTTTTTATTCATCTGCCTTATTCAAAAGTCCAAGCCCTCTCCTCATCTTGGCTGACGGTTTCTACACTTTATCCTTCAGTCATTCTCCTTCTACTCATCTCATTACTGACACTCTATGCTTTCCCTCCTTAATATACCCACATAAATTAGACTCTACTGAAAATTGAGAATCGTCTCATCCCACTGTTACTGGACCACTGAGGTGCCTCCCACCACTAGTCACCCAGAAGGAAGGATGATGATGCAGGAATTGCAGGCAATGTTGTTGTGTGGGGATGTACCATTACCACGGGAGGCACACAGGAGCTTTCCTCCTCTTCTTGGCCCTGAGCAAACACTGGGAACCCAGTGCTAGAGGCAGAGAAGTCTCACCTTGGACTTGAGACAGGAGCATCAGGCAGGAGAGCAGCACCCAGGACAGGCTGGGGACACCCATGGAAGACATCATTTTGTCTGTGATGTGCGGAGACAACCAGAGAACTAAAGGAAGGGTGGTCAGAGAGAGACTATGAGAAACCCCCTGTTGTACCTCTTGTCATTTCCTCTGTCTAGTTCCCTAGGAATAAATCCATCTTGATGGCTTCCATCCCCTTCCATAGTTCTGGAAAGAATCTGAAAATCCATATATCCTACTACACCTGAGGCCTCCCAGGACTGCCTTTGCCTGCTCTCAGAGCTCCTGCATTCTCTGAGGACAGGGATCCTTGTATACCTTCCCTGAAATATGTGAGGTGAAACCCCTGTCAGGGGTGTCATCTTGTCTCAGCTCCTACTTACTTCTCTTGCGAGGGATCTGCACTGGTTTGTCGGGGCAGAAAAGACTGGGTTTTTATAAGAGGATTTGAGGGAGGGGCACTGAAATGAATAACAGGATCGGGGAGCCACGACAGGGGTCATGGGAAGGGCCTGGCTTTGGTTCAAGGAGATTCCCGCCATGGGGAGGAGTCTCTTCCCAGCAAAGCCTGGGAATTGCCACAGATATTGCCTGTTTCTCATTAACAGGTCAGCACTTTTTCCAGGAACAGGTGAAGTTTATTCTTTCCCCGACTCTTCCCTGATAGGCAACTGTGGCACAAAATGTGGTATTAACTTTTAAGGGGCACATCTACTGGAGTATTTCTTCTGGTTGTTGTCTAAAGTGCTCACTCCTGTAGGCATACACATGTATTTCTTTTAAATTGTTTGGTAGAATTAAATAAATGTTGGATGATAAGTGGAGGTGAGTATGAGAATGACAAGTGTCACAGGTAAGTGAGGTCAGAGAAGGAAATGAAAGTAAGAGGAGACGGTGGTTCAGGGTTGCCTCTTCTACACGGTAGCTAGGTTTAAAGCAACTTCATAATCATCTCACAACTCAATAGATGAGCCAAAATCTTAAGGAAAATGAAATGTGGAAACTTGCCTTGCTGATCTTCTGAGAGATGGAACTTCCTTGATGGATAATAATAATGTGATATAGTAAGAGGCAATGGAGGAATTTCAAGCCTAGGAGGACTAGAGTCAAATGATGCAGAATCAAAGGAAGAATGAGAGGGAGTTAAGCAAGGGTAAGAGCAAGAGTTGGATGAAATTGTAGACCTGATCCTACATTGTATGTAAGTTAGATCTCTACTTCATCAAGGTGCTCACTCCCCTGGGCTGCTGACAACTGCCTTGCAAACTATCATTTGGCTGTAGAAGAAGTGTCACTTCTTTTTGCACTCTACATGGAAGGGTGATCAGCTTCATGTGGGGATACTGAGAAAAATTCCTTATTCATGTTTACTTCTGAGTTGGCAATTTTGGCAAGGATGAGATACATACTAAGTGGCTCAGGTTTATTTTCGTCAGTCTGGGAATATGTTAAGCTGGAATTCTCTGCAGACCCTGACTCTCAAGTGGTTTTTATAGGCCAGCTTGTGTGAGGTGGAGTCAATGCAACTGAGCTTGTAATTGATTCATGTCCTCAGAATCCAAAAGTCAGTAGAACACACAAATAATCTAATAGGAAGGATAGGACAACCAACATATTCTTTTGTTACAAAGGAAAAATAACTCACTTCACAAAAAATATTTAAATGCAAAGCCATAACTATATTTAGAGCTCAGTGGAACTTCAAGTGTGAAAAAACAATATTTCATGGAAGTATAGATAGCATGAGTTGAGAAGTAATCTTGCTAAAGTAAAACAATTATTTGAGAAAAGGTAAATAATAGCAATCAGAAACACAGAATGGCCCATGCTTCTTGAATTGCTGAGAAACACAGTGTTGTGGGGAAAGATACCATTTAGATTAAAAGACTCTGAAAAGATATAACAATCTATCCTAGTGAGTAAATTGTAATAGGGTCTTGATTAATAAAGTATGCCTTTGGAGGACAATTGTGAAATATGAACTCATTTTTGATAATGACAGAATTTTCACATTTCTTTCTTGTGGTAAAACTGTCATAGTTAAATTGACAGGCATCCTGCCATCCAAATCCTTAAGGTGGGGGACTGAAACTTCCAACCATCTCTTCACTCTAAATATGGGTGTGTCTTGCAAAGGAATATAAGAGCTCGCCCAAGGCTCTGGGATGTGTCAGTGACCATATTCCCCAATCCTGGGAAAACTAAATGAGTGAAGGTAGCTCTGTAGCATATCATCCCAATTTGATGAATGAAGGCAATGGCAGCAGCCCCAGCCTGATCCATAGTCAGTAAGTGCACTGTTCCATTCTTCTTCCTCTATCAGAGCAAAACCACGTATTCATTAGCCATTGTCTTTAGAGTCACTCACATTGGTGGAGAGGGCTGGATTCATGGGGTAGAAGGAATGAGAAGAGGGCATTGCTGAATTTTTGACCTATTTTTCAAAAATTGACTTTTGTTTTTGTTTTGTGGTACGTGGCCTCTCACTGTTGTGGCCTCTCCCATTGCGGAGCACAGGCTCTGGATGTGCAGGCTCAGCGGCCATGTCTCTTGGGTCCAGCCGCTCTGCTGCATGTGGGATCTTCCCGGACTGGGGCACGAACCCGCGTCCCCTGCATCGGCAGGCGGACTCTCCACCACTGTGCCACCAGGGAAGCCCACATATTTTTTCTAAGTACAAGAAAAGAGGAAAAAATACCGAACTCCTATCAATTTGACTACTTGTAACTAAATTAAAAGTGATGACATTCCCTAGGGGAGGGTCACTCTCATGGGAGAGCCAGAAGACAGAAAGGGGAACAGGTAAACATTGTCCCCTCTAGGGAAGTGTCCTTTGTGTCATTTTTCTACCAAAATTTCAGAAATGACAAAAACCAAAAATCAAACACAAAATGTAAACAATCTTCCCCACTAAGAACCACAAGATGGACTCAATGATTTAATAAGAAAAAAATAACATTCCCTTAAGGAAATAATGTCCTTTTCTGTAACTCTCAGCACTGTGTTGCCAGGAGGGCTGAATGACTTGAGCATGAGGGAAAACTCTTGGCTTTCAGCTTCAAGAGGATTTAAGTTCTCAAGCAGATGGGATTTTGATCACATCAGCAGGTTGATGTGGGAAGCCTTGGGGTCTTTCCAGGGTTGGTCTGATTTTGTAACTCACCAGTGTATGACCTTTACCATCCTTTGTACAGCTTTAGCTCAACAATGGGTATAAGGTGGAAAAGGAAATGGACTGGAAGTTGGTAAACTAAATATTAATTTCTGCTATACCTCTTCTTAGCTATGTGTCTATGCTGCCCCTTTTTTTTAAGAGAGACAGCCTATCGATGCCCTTTCCAGCCCAGGAAGGTGATTTGCAAACACTGGCAGTTATTGAAAACACTTCCCCCTATCTATGTTTTTCTACCTTTAGCTTTATTAATACTTCATTCCTATTTTCCACTAGTCCCAAAATCTTTGCTGTGAGCTAAACCCTTGAACTCTCTTCCTGGTATCTGTTTTACGTGATTTCCCATTAGGATTAAATGATCTATAATGACACTTAGCTCTAACATTCTATAATACATGACATAAAACAAAAAGTGCTTGGAAAAGCATTAAACACTAACATTCTGAGTTACAGATCCAGGAAGTATTCAACTGAGTCATGATTTGTCTAGTACCATCAGACTATACCACAAATGACCCTACACTTATTTGCTCAGTTAAGCAGACTTAGTAGTCCACCAGAAGTCTTTAAGCAGTATTTTGAGCACCATGCCTTCTGGTTTCAGATGTGACTCCTGTGGTCTGAGAGCCAGATTTCAGTGGATGTGCGCCTGTGGTTCTGTGCTGGTGGCTTTGTGAGCACAAGCCCTGAGGCACACCCAGGATGATTGCCTGCATTCCCGTGGTTGAGGCTGGGCCAAGGGCAATGTCATCAACAGTCCTTTGTGAGGCCACACCAAGGGTGACAGGTGACACCACAGACCACACTTCCTAGTGGACAGCTCCTGCAGAGGAATACTAAGTGGCTCGTCTCCCAGCAGGATTGCTCCAGTCCTGCCTACCTCACGCCAAAGCCTGAAAATGGATATGGGGGTTTCTATCCAACAACTGGGGAGCAGATCATGTCCCAACAGGGCTGTGACAACCACAGAGCAAAGAGGAGGCCCTGGTCAATGTTAAGTGCAGGCTCTGGTCACCACAACCACAATCACACCCCCTATCTAGGCGATCTGCCCAGCACACACTGAGGAAAGGTATGGAGGCATCCATATAAAACAAACAACCCTTACACCAAAAATGTGAGACTCATGCAGGTTACACAGTGATGCTCCCACTTAAAATTAGCTCTTCAAGACCACAGAGAGTCAGAGAAATATACAAATGAAAAAAAAAAAAAAAGTGTGAAAGCCATATATGAGATCTATGATATAATGTAAAGCACAAAAATCTATGCATAATAGGGGTCCCAAAAGGAGAAGAATGAGAAAAGGGGATTGAAAATATATTTGAAAACAGTATGGATGAAAAATTCCCAAAGCTAGAAAAGCAAACGGTTATCCAGGTACAGGATGCACAGAGAGTCCTGAACAATATGAACATAATAGATCTACATCAAAACATATTCTACTTAAAATGACAAAATTTAAAGATAAAGAGAGGATTCTAAAGGCAGCAGAGAAAAATAAATAATTATAAGGGAACCCACATAAGGCTATCAATTGATTTCTCTACAAAAACGTTGTAGGCAAGAAGAAAGTGGCAAGATGTACTTGAAATCCACAAAGGGAAAACCTGAAACCTAGGATATTCTACCCATAAAGATAATTTTTTCAGTATAGGAGAGATAAACGATTTCTCAGAAAAGCAAAAACTAAAATAATACAGCAATACTAAACTAAATATTCCTAAAAGAAATATTGAGAGGTCTTTCTTTATAGAAAAGAAGTAAGAATCTAGAGGAAAGAGAATATCAAAATTGTAAAGTAAATCACTTAATTAAGCCAGTATACAGATTTAAAATAAATAAGAAAAAAATTTGTGGAAACAATGATAACAACAATGAACCGCAAAAGAATAAACATGAAGATGTGAAAGAGGACATCCAAATCATGAAAAGGTGGGGGGAAGAAAATGTACATTATTTTTAAAGAATTTGTTTGAGTCTATATGATTACAAGTCTAAAGCAAGTAGACATAGTAATGGGTTAATACACTTGAAAAACAGGGTAACCACAAATCAAAAACATACACTAGATTCACAAAAAAAAAAAAAAAAAAAAAAGAAGAGAACACACATATAATACGAAAGAAAAGCATCAAATCACAAAATGAAAAACAAAAAGAAAAGGAAAGTACCAAAGAAGAAATACAAAATCAACTGGAAAACAAGGTTTAAAATGGCAATAAAGTCATACTTAACAATAATTAACTTAAATGTCAATGGACTAAATGCTCCAATCAAAAGACATAGAGTGGCAGGTTGACTAATAAAACAAGAACCTACAGTATGCTGCCTACAAGACAGCCACTTAGGGCAAATGATGTATATAGATTGAAACTGAACTGGTGGGAAAAATTTCATGCAAATGGAAATGACAAGAAAGCAGGGGTAGCAATACTCCTAACAGACAAAATAGACTTTAAAACAAAGACCATAAAGAAAGACAAAGAAGGACACTATATAATGATAAAAGGATCAATACAAGAAGAGGATATTACATTTGTTAACATATATGCACCCAATATAGCAGCACCTAAGTACATAAAATAACTACTAACAGATGTAAAGGGAGAAATTGATGGGAATACCATGAGAGTCAAAGAATTTAACACCCCACTCACATTGATGGACAGATCTTCCAGATGGAAAATCAATAAGGAAACAGAGATCCAAAATGACAAAAACAGAAGATTTAGCCTTATCTTTTCAGGATATTAAATCCAAACCCACCCAGTATACACATTCTTTTCAGGTGCACATGGAACATTCTCTAGGATAGACCACACACTAGGAAAAAAACAATCATCAGCAAATTTAAGAGGATAGAAATTAGTTCAAGCTTCTTTTTTGATCACAACAGCATGAAAATAGAAATCAACCACATAAAGAGAAATGAGAAAAAAAATGATTACATGGAGACTAAACAACATGCTACTAGGATACAAACGGCTCAACTATGATGACAAAGAGGAAATTAAAAAATTGCTTGAGACAAATGACAATGAAAACACAGTCATACCAAATCTATGAGATGCAGATAAAGCAGTTCTTAGAGGGAGGTTCCTAGCGCTACAGGCCTTCCTCAAAAAACAAGAAAAATCTCAAATAAACAACCTACCCCACCATCTAAAAGAAATAGAAAAAGAAGAACAAAAAAAAGCCTAAATTCAGCAGAAGGAAGAAAATGATAAGATTAGAGATGAAATAAATAAAATAGAGACTAAAAACAAAGGAAAAAAATCAATAAAACCAAGAGTTGGTTCTTTGAAAGGGTAAACAAAATTAAAAACTCTTGGCCCAGTCTCACCATGAAGAAAAGAGAGAGGATCTAAATTAACAAAATAAGAGACAAAAGAGGAGAAATAGCAACGTACACCTTAGAAATTGAAAAAAAGAGAGAATCACCCAGCTTGATACCAAAACCAGACAAAGACACTACCAAGAAAGGAAACTACAAGCCAATATCTTTCATGAATATGCATGCAAAATTTCTCAACAAAATATTAGCAAACCAAATCCAAGAACACATAAAAAAGATCATATACCATGATCAAGTTGAATTCATCCCAGGATCACAAGTATGTTTCAATATAGGCAAGTCAATCAATGTGATACACAACATCAAGCAAAGAGAGGCCAAGTAACACATGATTGCTTCAATAGATGCAGAAAAAGCATGTGACAAAATTCAGCATCCCTATGGAATCTAAAAAAAAATAAAAGCCCCATGTTTCTGAAGAATCTAGGGGCAGGACAGGAATAAAGACACAGACATAGAGAATGGACTTGAGGATATGGGGAAGGGGAAGGGTAAGCTGGGACGAAGCGAGAGAGTGGCATTGACATATATGCACTACCAAATATAAAATAGATAGCTAGTGGGAAGCAGCCGCATAGCACAGGGAGATCAGCTCCATGCTTTGTGACCACCTAGAGGGGTGGGATAGGGAGGGTGGGAGGGAGATGCAAGAGGGAGGAGATATGGGGATATATGTATACGTATAGCTGATTCACTTTGTTATACAGCAGAAACTAACACAACATTGTAAGTCAGTTATACTCCAATAAAGACGTTAAAAAACATATTCAGCATTCATTCATGATAAAAACCTCTAAACAAAGTGTGTATAGAGGGAGCACATCTCAACATAATAAAAGCTATTTATGATAAACCCACAGCCAACATAATACTCAATGATGAGAAGTGGAAAGCTTTCCTTCTAAAATCTGGAAGAAGACAAGGATGACCACACTTACCAATTCTATACAACATAGTATTGGAAGTACTAGCAACAGCAATTAGACAAGAAAAATAAATAAAAGGTATCCAAATCAGAAGGGTAAAGGTAAAATTGTCATTAAATGCAGATGACATGATACTCTATATAGAAAACACAAAAGACTCCAGCCAAAAACTATTAGAACTGATGAATGAATTTGGCAAGGTAGCCTCATACATGATTAGCATACAGGACTGTGTTTCATTTCTTTACACTAACAATGAAATATCAGAGAGAATAAGAAAAGAAACAATTCCTTGTAATAGGCATCAAAAAAATACTTAGGAATAAATGTGACCAAGGAGGTGAAAGACTTGTACGCTGAGAACTATAAAACGTTGATAAAAGAAACTGAAGATGACTCAGGGTGGAAAGATATTCCATGCTCTTGGATTGGAAGAATTAATATTGTTACAATGGCCATACTATCCAAAGCAATCTACAGATTTAATGGAATACCTATAAAATTACCCATGACATTTTCCACAGAACTAGAACACATAACCTTGAAATTTGTATGGAACCACAAAATAACCAGAGTTGCCACATCAATCCTGAGGAAAGAGAACAAAGCTGGAGGCATAACCCTCCAGACTTCAGACAATACTACAAAGATATAGCAATCAAAACAGTGTAGTACTGGCACAAAAATAGGCATATAGATCAAAGGATCAAAATAGAGAGCCCAGAAATAAGCCCACACACCTACGGTCAATTAATCTTCAACAAAGGAAGCAAGAATGTACAATGGAGAAAAGACAGTCTCTTCAGCAAGTGGTGCTGGGAAAGCTGGACAGCCTCATGTTAATCAATGAAGTTAGAACACTCCCTCAAACCATACACAAAAATAAACTCAAAATGGCTTAAAGCCTTAAATATAAGTTATGACACCAGAAAACTGCTAGAAGAGAACTTAGGAAAAACATTCTCTGACATGAATCTTAGCAATGTTTTCATAGGTCATTCTCACAAGGCAAAAAAAAAAAATAAATAAAAGCAAAAATAAACAAATTGGACCTAATCAAACTTATAATCTTTTGCACAACAAAGGGTACCATCAACAAAATGAAAAAGCAACCTATGGACTAGAAAGAAACATTTGCAAATGATGCGACCCACAAGGGCTTAATTTCCAAAATATATTGGGTTCCAACAACCCAATAAAAAATGGGCAGAAGATCTACATAGTCATTTCTCCAAAGAAGACATTCAAATGGCCAATAGGCACATGAAAAGATGATCACCATCACTAACTATTAGAGAAATGCAAATCAAAACTACAATGAAGTAGTGCCTCACACTGGTCAGAATGGCTGTCATTAAAGAGTTTATAAATAATAAATGCTGGGGAGGGTGTAGAGAAAAGGGAACCAGCCTATGCTGTTGGTGGGAATGTAAATTGGTGCAGCCACTATGTAGAACAATATAGAGGTCCTTAAAAACTAAAAATAGAGTTACCATATGATCTAGCAATCCTACATTTGGGCATCTGTCTGGAAAAGACAAAAACTCTAATATGAAATGATACATGCACACCAATGTTCATGGCAGCACTATTTACAATAGCCAACACATGGAAGCAACTTAAGTGTCATCAAGGGATGAACGAATAAGGAAGATTTCATATATATATATATATATACACACACACACACACACACACACACACACACACACACACACATACATACACACACACATATGCACAGCAGAATATTAATCATCCATAGAAAAGAATGAAATATTGCCATTTGTAACAACATGGATAGATCAAGAGATTAGCATACCAAGTGAAGTAGGCAGAGAAAGACATATAATATATCATTTATATGTGGAATCTAAAAAAAATACAAATCAATTTATTTACAAAACAGAAACAGATTCACAGAAAACACACTGTTGTTTACTAAAGGGGGTGGAGGGATAAATTAGGCATATGGGATTAATATACACCACTATATATAAGAAAAGCTGTTGTCAAGTCAATCAACATTGTCTACTGTACCTATGGTCATACTTAAGTTCCCGAGATACTGATCACAGAGGATCATTTGCTAAATTCATAGTCTTTATGGCTGACCAGTTTGTGTCCTGAACCACGTCATAAATTTTTTTCCCCTGGTAAACTCTCATGAAGCTTTCCATCTAGAAGAATAGAACAGAACTACAAAAGCTGTTTCTATCTTTCCTACCCCTGGTTCCATTCTACCCCACTGAACCCTCCATAATTTAGTGCCTTTCAGGCTGTCCAGAGCTCTTCTTCTCCTGAAACACTTGATAAAAAAGTCACTCCCTCCTAGTAATTGTTAGCTCTTATTTTCTTTCTCTAGAAACTAGTCCACCTCAGTTTGGATGTAATAAAGTGGGGGTTCTCCAATTTGTGTGTGATCCCCCAATACATGAAATTTGTATGAGAAACTTTGTGTCATATCCAATACCTGAGTTCTCTGCAATTTCCTCTTCCACAGTTCATACTCTGTTGGGTCACTGATAGCTCAAAGGGGCCTTGACTGAGATAGGGCACAGACTTCTTTTAGGTTGGCTTCTTTGAATATAAGTTTAGGCTAGTCGCACATAAGATGCTGACATACATTGTTACTCAGTCAAGCATAAGGGGTTGTTTTTAGAAGGATATGGCCTTATCTCAATGCACCCAACTTTAGGGCACAACCAAGTCTCACGAAGGCCTAGAAAAAGGAAGAACAATGTCAGAAAGTGAAGTTATGCTCTCCTTCATTTTCTTTCTTTATTTCACTGGGTTTGGGTCATTCTCTTTGATCCAGTCAGTCTCCTTGCATTTTGGGTACATGCAGCATGATCAAACATGGTTAACTCATTAGAGTTCTTCCAAACCTTCACTGCAGGGACTCAAAAGATTAACTATATTCATGGTGAACAAATTCATTTTCAGGAGAATATCTGTTTCATGTAGCTAGGCCTGGTTATTCACACCAGGCCAATCAACTGGGGCAAGGAATTTGAATCACTTGGTGTTATTATGGGAACTTCACTCACCGCTTAAGTAGGACCTGTGGATGAGCCCTAGTTCTTAGAGGAGGGAGCCAGAAAGGCACCCCAACAGAAGTTTACTGCAGCAAACAAGACTTCATTGTCTCAGCCTCTTGTTTCGACCTTGGCTTGTTTTCAGACCTAGATCCCTTCCTTGGATGTTGCCCCACACACCACATCTGCTTCTGACCTTGGACTGTCCTCCAGACTTGCAGGAGTTGTCCAGCTGGCTGTTGTATTCACTACTCTTATGTTAGGTATTCAGTCCTCCTCTGCAATAAGAATGATGTATTTAACCTGTCCTGATTTGGATATCTGGCAGTCACTGGGAGGCAAAGAAGAGAACAAAACCTTTTCTCCAGTGCAATCAGTACACCCCCACCAATTCCTGTGTCTCTGGTGGTGCCTCTATCATTGATTTTACCTTCCATCTAGAGTTCAGGAGACAAAAGAATTTGATAGCAATCGCAGACGCAGAGAACATCTGGATAAGAGACCTGTAAACCAAATGACTCTAGTATCCTAATATCCCTGAATGTACCTTAGTGATTCACCCCTTTTACTTTTAACAGCGTTCTTCTCTCTCCACCTCCAAACCTCCTACCAATGTTAGGTAGTTTGTCAGACATTAACAGCAAGGAGGTGACAGTGGCAAGAAAGACAAGAAGTCATCGAGTCACACCCAACCATCCGGTGACTCTCCCCTGACCCCGCCCAGAACAGATGAAACTAGGGTCCTGTGGTGGGCAGCTTATCCTCATATAGAGGGGCACCGTAACTGAAGGGAACTTCTCTGGGCTGCGCATGCCCAGACCAGACAGATGTATGACCTACAGTAAACCCAAACTCATTATACCATCATTATAATAAAATCTCTATGTGGTTTTGCCCCACCCCCCACCCCGTGGGCATTTCTTAGCAATTTAAGGCTGAGAGCATGCGCAGCAGTAAACCTGTTACATGGATCAGGACCTTCAATCAAATAATGATCCCCTGTCACTCACCCCCGCCTCCCTGCAGAATGCTCCTTAAAAACCCCCTTAAACCTGTACAGGAATGCTGCTTTCAATTCGCAGAAACAGCCCGCTCTCTCTCTCTCTTTCTCTCACTCCCTCTTTTACAGTGTACCTATGCTTAAATAAACTTTGCTATGTGCTTAAGCTTAAAGTGGTAGTTGGCGATTCTTTGCTTACTACGGTGGGACTGAGATTGCTGCTCCGGGTCTTCCTTTGACCTCCTCCGTTGAAGCTATTTTGTTACAATGCACGTCTACCAGGTGACACCACCAAACCACATTTGTCTACCCTTCCCAAGTAGTCTTTAGAGTGAACCTCGGGGGGACCATTGCACCCCAGCTGCATAGGTCTGCGCTACAATTATGAGCATGTTTGGCACTTGGATTTATTTATGGATTTGTACTTCACATCTAAAGCAGAATTCCCCTGAATCTCATTCCTTCAAACACTCTTTCAAGAGCTAGTCCTGGATTTGTTTCATTTTGCTGTCTGCAAATATCTTGGAAATGCTTGTTCCATGGTTAAGTTCAGGAAACACTGTTATGCAAAGTTAAGCAAGTTTCTTTACTGCAGGGCTGTTCTCTGACTCTGCGTGCAAATCCCCAAAATTGAAAGAAAGTAATAGGGTTTGCAGCTCATCAGGCATTTGGTCATAGTTTTTTGTGGGCATGTTTGTGTATTCCTACTTGGGAGAAATACCTGTTAATAGATCACTACGTTAATTCAGTTTTTTTGTTTGTTTTTGTTTTGTGTTGTTTTTTTTTTTGCGTTACACGGTCCTCTCACTGTTGTGGCCTCTCCCATTGCAGAGCACAGGCTCCGGACACGCAGGCTCAGTGGCCGTGGCTCACCGACCCAGCCGCTCTGCGGCATGTGGGATCTTCCCGGACCGAGGCATGAACCCGTGTCCCCTGCATCAGCAGGCGGACTCTCAACCACTGCGCCACCAGGGAAGCCCTAATTCAGTTTTATTAATAATTGAAAGCACCGCTTTTCAAACCACGACTTGCAACTTACTGGTGTCTGAAATTATTAAATCAAGTTAGTGGGTAATAACTAACATATTCTTTGTAAACACAAGGAGAGTAGAATAGAAAACTCCACAGTATATTACATAAAGCGGGTAAATAGTGTTTTGTGACATTTTAATTTTGATTTTCAGCATTCATACAATTGAAAAGTGTTGAAATATAAAATATATTTCTTATTGTAAATAGCAGCCAAAATTTTGAAGATCGCCAGTCTTCCTCTTGGGTGTGCGCTGGTGTTTCAGCCAGACATCTCTCCCATAAGATTTTGCCCCACTGATTTGCTGCCTTCTCTTATTTTATCAATACCTGGCAGACCAGAGCTACTGGTCTCATGGCAAAGGGGGATGATAGTGACTTATTTTCTCTTATAATCTATCGCCTGAAGCTCAGTGTGGGATTTAATGCAGAGAAAACTAATATCTCGGCTTGCCACCAGCATCCAGTACAAAGTTTTAAAGTGGGAATTAGGCACTTGAAAGTATAGAACCCATTTGATCATAAATAAAAGCGAACTGTATGTTTTCGTATATATTTCGTTGTATACAACTGGGAAAAAAGGAAGACAAGGAATGAAGACGACCTCCTGTGTCCCTGCTCTCTGAGCACTCATTCTTCTGCACCTGATCACGGGGCAGAGCCGTCTGACTGCCCGGGTGTCCTCAAACCCTCTGACTCCGAGTGAGGTCCTATAGGTGTAGTGTTGAAAGCTTCCCAGTCCTTCTGATGTGTCCTGCTAGTGCCTTAGAATAACCAGTGCCCTGGACCCTAGCTCTGGCTTTTGGAGTTTGGGTCTCAGTAGTGAGATTCTCTCTTAGCCCTGGGAAAATGCGTTTGGTTGATGACCTTACCTGTACAGACCACTGTGTTGAGAGCTTTATCACACTGCCCCAGAGTATGTATAAAGTCATAAACACAGGGTGCATAGATAACGTTTTTACCCCAAAAGTTTTTCGGTTCTTCTAGGCAACACGAAGTAACTCTGTTGTTGCTGGTACCGCTTTGGGAGTCACAGTGGGAAGGATAAACTGATAAGTTTGGTTCCTGTGTGCATACTGGAAGAACCCTTTCATAATAAACTAGAGACTCTACAACAACAACATCAAAAACAACAAACAAAACAAAAGAAAACAAACAAATAAAAACCCACTATTCTAAAGAATAGGCTTTTAGGTAACTATGGGAGGATTAAACAAACTAACACTAGGGTGTGAGCTGGCTGAGCCCACAGTTTAGTGCTGGGGAAAATTAGAAGCAGGAGCAAGCTGCTTCTAAATACAGAGTGGATTAGAGAAAGGCATCAGGAGAAAAAATAAAGTTTAATCTACTCCTGCATCCTCTAAGATTAAATGTCTGCCACAGTTGCACATCACAGGGGACAGAGGAAACACATCTTGCAAATGAAATGCAGGGTTGTAATAACCCAAGGGTCAGAACTGGGTAGCTGAGCTGTGTCCCTAAGCAAGTAGAGAGCAAGGCTTGCATGATGCAGAATGCTGTATACACAGGAGTGAGTCAGAGAGACACCTGGGATTCGAGGGCTCCTAATCCTTTAAAAACGATGACTGATGTGAATGCTCAGGGAGAAATTTGTCTTTTTCCCCTCTTGGCTACTCAGAATGAGAGTGCGTCCTTTGTGTCGAGGGACACCACTTGGTGTGGGTCATGGCGAGAGGCAGGGTCACAGCTCCCAGTACAGAAGCAAAGGTGACAGATATCCTCCACCTTCCAGTTCTCTGGAGGCGAGGATATCCTCCATTGTGATGGAAGCATGACAATGAGAAGCCCAGCCAGGTAGTGGCACAAAGAGGAAGAAGCAATTAGAGATCATTCCCAGTGTGTATGGAGCTGGGGTCCCTGTAGTGCTGGCAGTGAGGGTTCAATTGTTGTGGCTCACAGGGAGCTTCATTATCAACTTGCTCTAACTACATGATTTTGCATTTAGCCACCAGACTTTCCTGGTTCCTTTCTTGCTGTCTGGACCTGGTGCTCCAGCCTCCCAGTGAAACTTTGATCCAATGAATAACCTTTATGTTTTGTTTGTTTTTACTTTTCAGCTATTTCAAGGTATATCTGAGGTGCAGTCAAGGGTACATATTTAAAGTGCATTTAAATATTGATATCTTGACATACAGATGCACCCAGTGACACCATCAAAATAACCCCTAGAGTAAATACAGCCATCACCATGAACGTTTCCTCTCCCACCCCTACTTCTCACCCTCAACTTCTCCAATCCCCCCAATCCACGGTAACCACTGATCTATTTTCGGGCACTGTAGATAAGTTTAACTTGCATTTTCTTCTATTGTATATAAGTAGAATAATACACGGCATGCTTTCCTCCCTGGTTTCTTATACTAAGCAATTTTATTTCAAGATTCATTCATATTATTGTTTGTTTCAACACTTCATTTATTTTCATTGTTGAGTAAATTCTATTGTGTGGGTATGACACAATTTATTCTTCTATTGATAGACTGTTGGGTGATTTTCAGTTTTGTGTATTACAAATAGAGCTGCTGTGAATGTTAGTGTACGAATTTATGTTGAGACAAATGCTTTCATCTATCCTGGGTAGATAGTCTAGGAGCGGAATACCTGTGCTGCACAACAGGCATATCGCTAATGTTTTAAAACCTGCCACACATTTTCTGAAGTCATAATATTATCTACATCACCACCAGCAGTGTTTGAGAGTTCCAGATATTTAGCATTCTCAGTATGGTCAGGCTTTCTAATTTTAGCCATTCTTATAAGCACATAATTACTTCTCATTGTGAGTTAATCTGCCTATCTTAATAATGAATGATGTTGAGATATTTTTCATGTGCTAATTTTCCATCTACATATCTTTTCGCGTAAATAATTGTTTAAATCTTTTGCCCATTTTGTACTGGGTTGTTTGTCTTATTATCAAGTCGTAAGAGTTCTTTATATATTCTAGATAAAATTACTTTGTGGATATATGTTTTTGAAATAGTTTCTCACAGCTGTTAGCTTGGCTTTCATATTCTAAACAGGGTCTCATGAAGAGCAAAGGCTTCTCATTTTATCAAGTACACCTTATCTATTTCTGTCCTTATGTAGTTTGTATTATTTTTTCAATCTTTGCTTAACTTACAAGATTATCTCCTACATTTTCTTTTTCAATTATTATAATTTTATACTTTGTGTTTAGATCTGAAATCCATTTTGAGTTCATTTTTGAATAAGATGTGAGTTTTGGTCAGACTTAATTTATTTTGTGTGTGGACATCAAATTATTTCTCACACTATTTCTCAAAAGACTACCCATGATTGGCCTTTTTTTCTGTTGTTTTTGCCCTTAGCTTTATTGACATATATTTGACAAATAGAAATGTTATACATTTAAGATATACAACATGATGTTTTGATAAAATTGTAAGGAACCCAAGATAGAATGCAGAGGAAAGCAAATGGACCTAACTTCCTTTACAATAAACAAAATAACCATAGTAGGAGGGTAAGGAAAATGAGCTGGTTTAAGTGACTTTGGAAAATAATATTTTGGCCAGATACTTATACACACTAATGACAAAAAAGAACGGCACACACTGTACTCTAGTAGGTAAGTTTTTTCTCACAAAGATCTAGAATAACAATCTGAAAATACACTGTATAAATACTGGAGTTGGGTAAATACGTAAGTAACTATACTGTAGGTAATCAGAGCCAGTTTTCTCTCTGTGGGAGAATGTAATTACAAATAAGATAAGGGGGAATTCTAGAGAAAACCTTGTAATTCTGGATTACCGTTGGGGTATTTGCTCATTTAAAATAATAATATCCATACGTATTTTTCTTTTATATTCTATTGGTATGGTGAATTGTACTGATGCTTTTGAGTGATAAAACAACCCATATTTCTGAGGTAAATAATCCTTGGTCATGGTTTATTCTTTAATATATTTCTTTATTCAATATATTAAAAATTTTGTAGGACATTTTATAGTTTGGTTCATGATGAGTATTTCTGCTTAGTTTTTTCATGTATTTTTTCTGGTTTCCATATCAAGATAATGCTGACTTTATAAAATGTGCTGGAAAATGCTCTTTTATCTTCTATTTATTGAAAGAATTTACATAGAATTGACATTAATTCTTCCTGAAATATCTGGTAGCATTCACTAGTGAAGTAATTTCTTTGCAAAGTTTTCTTTATGGGAAGGCTTGAATGAGCTTTTTGGTTTGTGTCTTTCAAGGAATTTGTCTATTTCATATGAATTGCCATATTTGTTGATGTGAAGTTACCTATAACATTTCAAGTGCCTTTGAAGGTCCGTTGGATTTGTAGTGATATCTCTGTTCCCATTATTGGTATTAGCCATTGGGATATCACTCTTTTTCTTCAGTTAGGTCAGAGGTTTTGTCAGTCTTATGGACCATCTTAAAGAGTTATCTTTGGGGTGGATGGTTTCAATTACTGTTCTGCTTGCAGCTCAGGTCAGAAAACATATTTTGTATGATTTGAATACGTAAATTTATCGAGATTTGTTTTATGGTTCAGAATATGGTTGATATTGGTACATATGTATGTGCGCTTGAAAAGAATGTGTATTCCTCTCTTGAGAGGTGTAGGAGTTTATAAAATCTTTTAAACTGTGTTTCTATCAGAACGTTAATTACTGATTTTTGCTCTTATCTGGATTATTTCCTTTATTCTCCTGCTATTGTGTTTAGTTTAGATTTTTGGTAACAACCTTGATTGTTGATTTGAGATCTATCTTCTTCTCTAATGTAGGTATTTAATTCTGTAGATTTCCCTCTGAGCACTGCTAAACAAATATCCAAGAGAAAATTTTTAAAATATATTTTCACATAGAAACTTGTAAAGAAAAGTTTATTGCAGGTTTATTTGTAATAGCACAAAACCGGATACACCCAAATGCCCCTTAGTATGTGAATGGTTTAACAAACTAACTTTTGTCCACACCACAAGCACTATTCAGCAAGAAAAGGGAGCAAATATTGATAAAGACAATAATTTGGAAAACCTCTAGGAAATAATGCAAGTGAAAAATCCAATATCAAAATATGCATACTACTTGATTCTATTTATAAATCATTCATGAAATAACACAATTATAGTGATAGAGAACAGATTAGTGATAGCAAAGGTTTAAGGATGAGGAAGAAGAGAAGGTGAGTTTCTTCAGGGATATCAAGAGAAAGTCTTGTGATACAGTTAAGTATATTGATTGTAGTGAAGGTTAGAAAAAGGACAAGCTTCTGTCTCTTCATTTATGTCCTCCCTTTGAGAAAGCCACAGTATCATCTTACACTAAATTTTTCAGAAGAGAAAAAAACAAGAAACCCTTACTTATAGCTCTGACTTTCATAAAGTTTTGCATTGGTTGGAATATTTTTGAAGATCCAGGAGACCCCTCCTGGGGAACATGCAGGCATCCTCTTGGGAATTCCCAGAATAAGCCAAGTAGGGAACTTCATAAAAACTTGGGTTCCAAAGAGTCAAGAGGGATGACAGCTAATTTTGGTGAACTGGGCAGTGTCACCTCATTTGGTGGTCAAATAGTTCTGGGGACCCGACAACCTAGGAGCACAGACAAGGACCCCTACTCAGAAACTTTTCAATTCAGCCTCAGGTGCTATTCTTGCTGGTGGCATCCTTGGTCTGTTCTCTGTCTCTGTCTAGATTCTGCCCCCAGATTTTGCTAAATCTTTGTTACCCACTCCACTGTGAGCCTCTGGCTTCCACTGCCTTTCTTACCAGAATTTAACAGGCTGCATCCCTGATTCTGGACAAATGTTTTGCACTCTTGGTCCCTGAGTTTCTCTGGCCCATTCCCCTACTCCATTCCCATAGGGAAGCTCAAAGAGGAATCTGTATTTGCAGGATAGCAAGAGACAAGGTGCTAGAGCAAGGGGGTGGGAGGCGTGTACAGGAAAGTCTGGGCATGACATGTGGTGCTGAGCTGCTGCTGATAAGCAAATCTCACTCAGAGAAGATGTACGATTTCACTAAAAAACATAGTAGCTTACCAATAAAACAACAAGAAGTGACAAAGCACATGCTGTGACTTACAAAACCGCTGATTAAACAAAATATGCACATGCTGGCAGCCTCCTAAATGTGGCATGTCACCACTTAGACTCCTGGCGCCCGGGACACTCCTCCACCCCCACCCACCAACATTATCTGAGCTCTGCACATCACATAGACAATCTGTTTTTCCATCCCAGCAGTGCCAGCTGTCCCTTGGGGAGAAACTGAGGAATGCTCACCAAGAAAGGGAAGTGTGAAATCTTTTCGGTAGATCCTAGCCACTCTCCGGATCTTGGTGTGAAGTGAAAACAGCTGGTAGCTAACTCTTGCCAGCTTCAGGCTGACGGCTCCCCACACTATCGGGCTCCAAATAAGCTGTCTTATGACAGGGAAGAAGCAACCATTGGAAGGGTTTCAAATTCAACACAGGCTGACTTTTCTCTCCCAGATCTAAATGTATCCACATCAGGCTGCCAAGTTTCTAAGATCTGTGGAAACCTGCAGATTCTCTCAGGTTAGAAAACTGGTTCCTCTACTGAACAAAAGCCATTGGCTGCTTTGGCCCTTCATGGTTCTATAAACGTTCCAGAGTTTTCATGACATTGTTCTCATTCCATCACTTTACCCTCCCCCCCCCCCCCCCCCCCACTATCACAGGCTTCAGCTTAACCTTCCTGTCTTGGAATAAGAGTAAAAAATCTTATCTCTGGCAAAAGGAGTCCCGGTATGAGGGAGCAGGCCTGGAAGAAATTGGCAGGTGGCTTAGGCAAAGGAAAGCTTCCCAAGAAAATTCCTCTGAACCCAGAGGATTCAAAACACTGATTGCCAAAGGTATTACTGCAACCCATCTTTTAAGAAAGCAGAGACACCAAGGATCAACTCTTACTCTGGTTGCTGAGTGACCCACCATCAGAGCCTGCCCTTCAGATGGTCTTTCACAAACTATTTTCGATTCACTCTCAGGGAAGAAGTTTCTGGGGTCTTGAGACTGTCTTCTCCAGAAGGTCCCCAAATCCTAAATGAATATTGGCCAAACTCCTCCTCTAAATTCTGTTATTCAGGACCAGAGTTGGTTAAATCAATGAAATGCATAGAATTTATAATATTGGTATTTTGTCTACCCCCCTCCTTTTTATTTTTCCTTCCTTCCTTCCCCAGTGTGTGATTACATTTCTTGGGAAAATGTGACGAAAGAAACCCACTCAGATAATTATTCACAAAAAGTATCCTGAGGCCTCTCCTGTGGACAGAGCACAACTGGCATAATTTTTAAGTTCTGCCTCAATAGTTCTGTTTTGCTATGAGGCACTTATCCTCGGAACTGAATGTCCCATGGATTGCTTTAGGCTTTGGACACACTTGACAGTAATTCTTGAAAAGCATATTCATTTGGGTATTACTTCAGATTGGACACTGCTCTTATCCAAATAATATTGGTATTACCTACATATTAGGTGTTGCTCACCTACCAGAAATTTTATATAGCTTCAACTTATATTAACTTATTTTTTCATCCTTCCAACCTTATGAAGCAAGTAATATTACTATCCCATTGTGCACATAATACGTAAGAGTCGGCTCCACTAGAGCATCTGGAGAGAGCCCGGCCCTGCCAACATCTTGATTTTGTCCCAGTGATATTAATATCTGCTTTCTGGCCCCCAGACTGTTCCAGAATAAATTTCTCTCATCTTAAATTGCCAGGTTTTTGGAAATTTGTTAAAGCTGCCATAGGACACTATACCATATATATAACAAGGTAGAGGAGTCACAGAAAGTCCTCAGTGTGTGTCCATTCCTTCCAGGGTATTGGACCAGGTCTAGGAGATTACGAAAAGGTAAGGACTCCAGATACAAAATTCACCATCTGCTAACTTCACCACTTCAGACTTCCCTCTATTAAACTGCAGATGTTTGCATCCAACATGTTTGAGGCATGGCCTCACAGTGTTTCTGCACCTATGAACACATGCATTCCTCCACAAAGACCACTTCACAGACAGGGGGAGACCCCCATGAAGGAAACACAGTTTTCATTCTAATAGATGGCAACATATCTTTGAAAAGTGTGAGAATAAATGACTCTCAAGTTGGTGGCTGTATTTGCAGAGGGAATTTTAGAAGCCTTTACCACCAACAGCATTCCTCAGTATAAATCACACAGTTGGTGTTGTTTATACAAAAAGAAAATAGCTGAATCTTGGTACGGTGATTCTATCAAAGATTGGTTGCTTGTGATTCAATGCATTGCTTACGGCACAGGACGTGGCTCCCTAGACCAAGATGATGCTAACATTTCATTCAAAGTTGTCTTCCTCCTTAATCTACCCCCCTTCTTCCAATAGTAAATTGGTAGGTTTCCTTCTACTCTCTGTAAATATGGAGTCCTGTCTTTGATGTCAGGCATGGGTAGGGGTGGTAAGGAGATGGCCAAACCCAAATGACTAAGCACAAATTCTGGTGGCTTTAGGAGGTTCTTCCATTTCTCTTCAGGTACAGTAAGCTCTCAAGACCCACTTCAGGAGCCAAACATTTCAAAATGTTTAATATGTTTGAGCATAAGTAGCTGCCATCACTCAAAATATCCAAGCAGGTGGGAACTGTACGGAGCTGATAATTAAGGAAGATCAAAATAGCTGGTGAGGAGGCTGTCTTTCTACGGTCATTGAAGTTGTTGGTTTGAGGTCAATTGCCTCTGAGATGCTGTGTTGAAACTGAATACTTATAAGCATAACAGGAATATGCATTTAGAATCTAAAGGACACAAGTGAATACAGAATGAAAATTTAGGAAGAAAGAAATTGAACAAAATGTCCGCAGAAAGGGGGATGTGCATATCGAGAAAAATGGATAGATAAAATATAATGGAATATTAAACAACAGTTCAATCAAATAATCTAAATCAACATAATTTTGAATGAAAAATAAAATACCAGTTGCAGGAACAATACAAATTGCTTGATAAAATGTATATGTGCATCTAAAGGACATAGATCAATACTATATTTATGTATTGATTGATTCCCATGTAGTTTAAAAAGTAATGAGAGAATATAGAGAAATTTATTGTAGTATTTGTCCGGAGAATTTATAATGAGGTTTTTTTTTTTTTCTTTTTATAGAGACTGAAGATTGTAAACAAAGAATGGAAATGATAATATTTTTCTTCTGAATGGTGGGTTCATATGTGTTTGTTTAATTAGAACAATTTCTTTCTACATTTAATAAAAATAGCTATGCTTTCTTAAGAGTTAGTAACCAAGGAAAGATACTTCTATTTTTCAATAAATAAGGGATTTGATCATATTCTTCAGAGTTATTGAAAAATGCAGATGGGTGGTGTCCAGTATACTTGCTGCTATTGGGGCCCAGAGTAGGACACCCTAAAATGTGTCTCAGTGACATACTGATTATTTTGAATTAAAGTTCCTTAAGAAGTGGCCAAGGAAGAGGGACACTATGACCTTCCTTTCTGTCTCCCTGAAAGCAGGAAAAACATCTCATGTGACAGGTGCCCTCCTTGCATCTGGAGGTAGACGGACACCTTATGGCAAAGACAGGGAATTCAGATTGAGAAGCATATAAAAACGAACCTTGTTACTTCTTAATTTACTACTCCAGACCCAAACTCTATTCTTCACTAATTAGGTACCCAAAGCCCAAGTTTCTTTATTCTGTCAATTCCTCACAAATTCATTTCTCCTTTCTCTCAAAGTATAAAAACGGTCTGCTTTGTTCACTTCTTAGGTTCCATTTCTATGAGACCTTCATGTACGTGAATTAAAATTTCTTTCATTTTCTCCTGCTAATCTGTCTTGTGTCAATTTTATTTTGAGTCCAGCCACAGAACTCAAAAGTAGTTGAGATGAAATTTCATCCTCCCAAACAGTTGGTGAGACAGATAGGAGGCTGGCTGTTCCCTGCTTCTCTCCCTAAGTCTTCTGCAGGTGAGAGATCCTGGGACATCTGACGAAGGCCTGCAGAAGGTAAGAGTTCTTTCTTTCCATGTCAGCCTCCCAGATCTCTGCCTGCCAAGTGTGTTGGAAGGGAAAGTGATAAGAACCCATTTTATCTCTCTTGAATTTAGATAAGCAGGAGAAGATATTACTGGAGCTAGTTCCTTGGATGAGCAACTCTTGGGAATCCTTTACCTCCCAGTGATGGTCACTGTTTTTCTTTGTCTCTGTGTCGTGTGTTGTTTGCCATAAGGAGCAAGAACCATAAGGCAGCACACAAGCTTAGGCCCTCTAAGTCTACCCTTGGAGCGAATCTCATAGAAAGGTGAGTGAACGGTTCTTACCAAACTGGCATCATTTAGACAAACTTTATTGTGGGTCCTTTATGAACAGATGAAGTTTTTTTCATTCTGTCTTCTTTTATATCCTGAGAGCTTAACTTTCTGTCCAGTGAAAACATTCTCGCTGGTCTCTGCCTTCAGGAAGGTGCAATTACTGGGGTGCATCTGGTGGCCAAAAGAATTGTCTTGGTTTCCAAGACACAAAGTCATGAAGTCATAAGCAGTACTCCACTTGTCTGGCCGTACCAGCAATTAGGGAAATTTGTCATAAGGGTTCTCAGTCCTTATGGGGCCTTTATCATCTCAACCTTCATTGCTTGTTAGACTAATACTAGAAGTGAACTTTCTAGATCTTGGGAAGGCTATACACTAACTTGTGAGACTTCTCTTGCTTCTTTGGTTAAGCCATAATAAAATGCTTTTTGATCTGAGTCACTATTTGAAATTAATATATAATCCTACTCATCAATGGCCAGAGTATGGATCCTTTAAATTGACTATATTTAAAAGGAAGCAAATTTTTCATATTGGTCATATTGGTACTTATGAAAAATAACATTAATGACTAGGCTTAAAAAATCCTTTATTAAATAAAAGAAATTTGACAAAAATTCAACATAAATTCCCTTTCTTAAAAATCACCCCTTCACCTCAGCAGTTCCTGAGGTCCTCCTACAAATAGACAAGAAAGAAATCTGCTGGAGACCAATATTCAAGTGCTCACAGAAACAAGTGTCATTTTCTTGCAAATCTTTTTCACACCAGGATTACAAGTCTAGAAACAAGTCAAGTCCCACGTATCTTAACCAGTCTCAAGCCTTAGCTATTCCTCTCAAAATGTTTATTGTAGATATTGTAAAACATCATGATACTGGAGCAATATTGCCCAATATTTCAGAAAAGGTTAATAGTAATTACCTTAAGACTTATGATCATATGCAAACATATCCTAAAATTCCCAAAATTCTCAAAAATGTAATAAAAACTAAACCAAATATTTTTTAAGTCACAAGATCTAAGATAATCTTTAGTATATAAAAACAAATTTTAAGATTCTTGGTTCAATAAATACAGGTATGTCTTCAGAATTAGCATTAAATATAATGTCGGTAAACAACTTTTGTTCTACCTTGTTTGCTTATCAAAGGGGTTAATTTAGTCTCTGTTGCAAAGTTTGTCAGAAAAAAAAACAAAGAAACAAGATAATCACTGATTTCTTTAATATCTCAAGAAATGTTTATGAGTAAGCTGTGTAATTATTAAGAACAAATAGATTAAATAGATGTAAGAGATAAGAGTTTTTAGGTAAACTTTAAAAAAATAACTGTCTTAGAAATGTCAACCTGGAAGGCAACCAGAAGAAATGGACAGTTTGGGAAACATACAGCCCACCAAAACTGAATCAAGGAGAAATAAATAATTTGAACAGACCAAGGACTAGAAGTGAAATAGAATCTCTAATGGAAAAAAAAAAAAATCCCTGCAAACAAAAGTCCAGTACCAGATGATTTCACTGTGGAGATCTACCAAACATACAATGAAGAACATACACCAATCCTTCTCAAATTCTTCCAAAAGATTGAAGAGGAGGAAGCGCTCCCAAAGTCATTCTATGAAGCCACAATCACCCTGATACCAAAACCAGACAAAGACACGATCAAAAAAGGAAATTATAGGGCAATATCTTTGATGAATATAGATGCAAAACTCCTCAACAATATATTGCAAACCAAATCCAACAACACATAAAAAGGATCGTAAACCATAATCAGACTGGATTCATCTCAGGGTCACAAGGTTGTTTCAACATAGACAAATCAACCATTGATATACACCACATCAACAAAAAAATAGACAAAAAACACATGATTATCTCAATAGATGCAGAAAAGGCATTTGATAAAATTCAACTTCCATTAATGATACAAACTTTCACCAGAGTGAGTATAGAGGAAACATAGCTCAACATAATAAAAGCTATCTATGATAGGGCTTCCCTGGTGGTGCAGTGGTTGAGAATCCACCTGCTGATGCAGGACACATGGGTTCATGCCCCGGTCTGGGAAGATCCTATATGCCGCGAAGCAGCTAGGCCCGTGAGCCATGGCCACTGAGTTTGCACATCTGGAGCTTGTGCTCCACAATGGGAGAGGCCACAACAGTGAGAGGCCTGCGTACCACAAAAAAAAACAAAAAAGAAAAACAAAAAAAACTATCTATGATAAACACACAGCCGACATAATATTCAATGGTGAAAAGCTGAAAGCCCTCCTGCTAAAATCTGGAACAAGACAAGAATGCCTGTTCTCACTACTTCTATTCAACATAGTATTGGGAGTACTAGCTACAGCAATCGGACATGAAAAGGAAATAAAAGTTATCCAAATTGAAAGGGAAGAGGTAAAATTGTAATTTTATGCAGATGACATGATACTTTACAGAGAAAACCCTAAAGACTCCACACAGAACAATTAGAACTGAAAAACAACTTCAGAAATGCAGCAAGATACAAGATTAACATAGAGAAATCTGTTTCATTTCTTTACACTCACAGTGAAATACAAGGAAGAGAAAAAAATAATCTCTTTTAAAACGTATCAAAATAATATTTAGGAATAAACCTGACCAAGGAAGAGAAAGACTTACATGCTTAGTACTATAAAACATTGATGGAGGAAATTGAAGATGATTCAAAGAAATGGAAAGGTATCTCATGCTTTTGGTTTGGAAGAATTAATGTTGTTAAAATTGCCATGCTATCTAAAATGATCTACAGATTTAATGGATAACTATAAAATTACCCATGACCTTTTCCACAGAACTAGAACAAATAAACCTAAAATTTATATGGAGCCACAAAAGGCACAGAATTGCCAAATCAATCCTGAGGAAAAAGACTAAAGCTTGAGGCATTACTGTCCCAAGCTTCAGACAATACTACAACACTATAGCTATAGTCAAAACAGTGTGGTATTGGCACAAAAATAGACATACAGATCAAAGGAACAGAATAGAAAACCCAGAAAAAAACCCACACACCTATGGTAAATTAATCTTTGACAAAGGGGGCAAGAATATACAATGGAGAAAAGAGAGTCTCTTCAGGAAGTGGAGGTGAGAAAGCTGGAAGTTAGAACACTCCCTCAAACTACACACAAAAACTCAAAATGGCTTAAAGACTTAATATAAGACATGATATTGTAAAACTGTTAGAAGAGAACATAGGCAAAACATTCTCTGATGTAAATCATAGCAATGTTAGGTCAGTCTCCCAAGGCAAAAGAAATAAAAGCAAAAGTCAACAAATGGGATCTAATCAAACCTATAAGTTTTTTCACAGCAAAGGAAACCATAAACTAAATAAAAATACAACCTACGATCTGGGAGAAAACATTTGCAAATGTTGTGCCTGACAAGGGCTTAATCTGCAAATTATAAAAACAGCTCATACAACTCAATATCAGAAAAAGCAACTACCCATTCAAAAAATGGGAAGAAGACCTACATAGACATTTCTCCAAAGAAGACAATACATATAGCGAATAGGCACATGAAAAGATGCTCAACATCACTAACCATCAGAGAAATGCAAATCAAAACTGCAGTGACACCTCACACCTGTCAGAACGGCCATCATGAAAAAGTCTACAATTAACAAATGCTAGAGAGGGTGTGGGAAAAAGGGAAACCTCCTACACTGTGGGTGGGAATGTAAATAGGTACAGCCACTATGTGGAACAGTATGGAGGTTCCTTAAAAATCTAAAAATTGGGTTATCATATGATCCAGCAATCCCACACCCCGGCATGTATCTGGAAAAGAGGAAAACTCTAATTTGAATAGATACATGCACCCCAATATTCATAGCAGCACTATTCATGATAGCCAAGACATGGAGGCAACCTAAATGTCCATTGACAGATGACTGGATAAAGAAGATGTGGTACATATATACAATGGAATATTACTCCACCATAAAAAAGAATGAAATGATGCCATTTTCAGCAATATGGATGGACCTAGAGATTATCATACTAAGTGAAGTAATTCAGACAGAGAAAGACAAATGTCACAGAATATCACTTATTTGTAGAATCTAAATAATGATACAAATGAACTTACTTACAAAACAGAAACAGACTCACAGATATAGAAAATAATCTTATGGTTAGCAAAGGGAAGGTCTGGGAGGGGATATAAATTAGGAGTTTGGGATTAACAGATACACACTACTATATATGAAATAGAGAAACAACATTATAGCACAGGGAACTATGTTCTATATCTTGCAGTAACCTATAATGGAAAAGAACCTGAAAAAGGACACATATACGTATAACTGAATCACTTTGCTGTATACCTGAAATTAAGACAGTATTGTAAATCAACTGTACTTAAATTTAAAAAAGAAAAATAAAAAAAAGAAAGAAATGTCTACTTGAGTAGTTTCCTAAATCTCTTTGGTAATTTACATTCTTAGCGTTTTCCTAAGTTAAATTAAATATTGGGAATTCATTGAATGTCCTTTCCTAATGAGATAAATTACTAAAACTTTAATTACTAAATAAGTCTAAGTTTCTACCTGCATTTGACCTCTTAGTACAGAGAAACTAACTATGTTTGGATCTAATAGTAAATAAATTTTGTGCTTTATTGAAAGTTTGTACTTTGAAGTAGCTTATGTTTCTAAATATTATATAATGTATGTGTAAGTCAAGCCACAAAATGTTAACACAGTTTACAATTGCTTGCTTCTTTATTTTCACTGAACAAAATAAGATTTCAAATAATTAAGAATTCTAATCAATATATGTGGTTAAAGCTACCAGATATAATAATTGGGAAAGAATGAATTTGGGGATAAGAAATGGTTTAAAGTATAGAGATATTTTTGTTTAGAAAAAAGAAAATGAATTTGTCCCAAAGCTAGTTATTTCTAAATGGGAAAGGAAACCAGGAACAAACTAACATGGATATAGAAAATTGTAAAATATTTGTAAATAAACAAATATTTGGAAAGAAATTTTATGTGTGGTCAGGACTGGATAAGATTGTAATGAATTTAATTACGTAAATTAGTTTTAATGTCAAAATTAAGCTGATATAAAATTGGAATTTACTTTTCTCTCTTTGTTGAAAGGACAAAGCTTTGTTTCGTTTTTGTTTTGGTTTTGGTCTGCTCTTGATAATAAGAGATTCTGAAAGGTTTTTTTTTTTATCGTTAAAAATTTACCTAGAAAAAAAATCTGTGTCTTGTCAAAATAATCACTTATGTTATATGTTATCTTTATCAGGTCTTTGATTACTCATGTAAGTCCTCTCAATATGAAAAGAGCAAAATTTTGCTCAGAATTATATTCTATATTTGCCTATGAGGTCTTTAATTTTTATTTTGGTTAAATTGATGACTATGATTTGTTTCACAGTCACCTATTGGATTATTTTTAATTTTTTGATATTTTTTACAAAATTCCCAAAAATCTAATTCTAAATGAAGTCTTTGTGACTTAGAACTAACTCTGAGATATGAACTATTTTAGAGGGTCACTGAAATATCTAAAAAATTTGTTCTCTCTCTCTTTATGAAAAGAGAGATATCAAACTAATTAAGTACATTTGATATGTAAAATTACATGGAACGCATTGTCAAATAAGAAGTAACATTAAGCCTTCTTTATGTCGTGTCTGTATAGATATGTATTATAGCTGTACTCAGAAATTATGTAAAATTCCTGTATCCTAGTGTCAGAGAAATGCCCTAACTGACTTTCATGAAAAAGCAGCAGCAACAGAATCTGTAAATTTTGTGGCAAATGTGAAGTCCATTCTGCTCCTGAAAAAGAAAAAAAAAAATTTACCCCTTATTGACAGACTTTTGCCATCCTAATGTGCTCGTAACATGGCAACAGTCTGCTCCTGAATCGAAGAAAGTAAGATGGATAAACAATAGCTGTAAATTAATCAGACAGCCAGGGCTATAGGAAACCTAGACAATCACTTGGCTCCTGATTTTCTAGCAAACCTCATTTTTTTTGGTTTACTTTTTCTTGTATTTCTTCACCCACCATAGTGCAGTTACAATTACTTAAGTCATAAATAGACATTGGCAGGAAGATTTCTATAAAATTGTGAAAACAGTCTACATGAAATGTCTTACCTGTTGGGTTCATAACCCTGGGAAAAAATATTTCTGTCCTCAGTGGCTTCAGACCTCCTTTCTCCGGACCCTTCGAATACCTGCAACTGTTAGTTCATTCAACTACCACTTAATATGGGCCATCAAGAAGTTCTTGGTATTGTATGTATATTTTCTGGATGGATTGAATCCTTCCTTTGCTTCAAAGCTGATGCACCCACAATGGTAAAGAAACTGTTAAAAAGGAAATGTGTTTTCCCCTTGGGGCCTACCTTCCACAGTCTCCAGTGATCAAGACACTCAATTCACTGGGCAAATTCTATGAGCCTTAACAACAAACTTGCAATCTTCTGGGGATAATCACTGTCTCTGTCACTCTCAATTATCAGGCAAGGTCAACAGGACTAATGGAAAAGTGGACTAATAAAGAACAAGAGTTAATCACATGGGATTGAATGAACTGATGAATGTGATTATAATTTTATATGACTTTTTGTCTAAAATACAACTTATTTTTTAATCTCTTGTTTCCCAGATACAAGGAAACTTTTTAAAAGATTTACAGTAGGTTAGGACTTCCCTGGTGGCACAGTGGTTAAGAATTTGCCGGCCAATACAGGGGACATGGGTTCTAGCCCTTGGTCCAGGAAGATCCCACATGCCACAGAGCAACTAAGCCCGTGTGGCACAACTACTGAGCCTGCACTCTAGAGCCCGTGAGCCACAACTACTGAAGCCCTTGTGCTTAAAGCCCAAGCTCCGCCACAAGAGAAGCCACGGCAATGAGAAGTCCACGCGTGGCAAGGAAGAGTAGCCCCCACTCACCACAACTAGAGAAAGCCCACACACAGCAATGAACACCCAACACAGTCAACAATAAATAAATAAATAAATATTTATTTATTTATTTTAAAAAAGATTTACAGCAGTTTAGTACATTGTACTGTTATATGCAGGAGTGAAACAGTTCTCTTTTTCACCCTACGTAATTCTTCTAGAATTCAGAAACTCTCAGTGAGCATTCTTATTTTCTTGGCAATATAGTTATTTGCATAAGTTCAATAAGAATCTGTTCCCTTTGTGACAGGACAAAAATAAGAAACATTGATTGTATTACCAAGGCTTTGACTGGAATGTCATATTTGAGAGAGACATTCATCGACAGGTATGACCAGACACCTTGAAAGAACTAAGGTTGACTTTATGGAGCCACTAGATCCCCTTAGAGAAACAGCCTCACACCCTGTTCACAGGATTCCCAGCAGCCTTACCTGGAACCTCAGGATATTTTGGGGACCTCAAGAGTAGAAGAATTGGCCAAAGTCTAGAGGTATTACGGCAAACCTGAAGGCAAATCTTTAGTGTGACTTACTGGCCCTGAAAGGCTATTAAAAGTTGAATCTGAAGATTCCTTATCACAATTTCCAGCAAAACATATTTACAAATGCCTATATGGTCAAATCTCTATTTTTGTTGAACTTAGACCAAGATTTGGAATCTAGACACTTTACAAACAAATTAGTCTTAATTTGATTATTTTTGGTAGAAATTAGGGTGATTTTAGAGAGGAAAAATATGTTTAATTAAACTATGATACACACTTGTGGATGTTGGATTCTAGTGCTATTACTTTTCCCTGAAGTTTTGTTATTTACCTGAAAATTGGACTAGAAAATGAATTGTTCTAGTTTTCTCCCATATCTGACTACAGCTCTCCAAACTAATGTTTCCAAATTTTTTCGACTCTTTTGAAAAACCTGGAATCACTGAGAACTAAAACTTCCCTTTTCCTGAACCCCTGCAAACTGAAGCTTCACTACTTGATATAAACTTCAGAGAAACAGTCACAAGCTTGCTCATATTTAAACCATCCTCCTGTCTGTTGCTGTATGAGCCACATAGAAAATTTGCCTGCAAGCCTGATTACTTCCTCAGAGATATTTCAAACTGGGAAAATCCTTCAACCCTACATCTAGGCTCAGAAAATGGTTTATAATCTGCTCCAATTATTAACCTTTGCTTTCTTTTGTTTCCATAGAAATGACTCTCATTAAATTCCAGGTTGCTTGCACCTTAGGCCTGGCTTTGGGAGGCCATTTGCATCACCACCTCTTGAATTGAAATATAACAATTTAACTGAACTGAACTGAACTGTTCTCAAAACTGAGAAGATGGTTCAGTGAAATAGAGGACTCTACTAACCCGTTCTCTCTCTCTGCCATCACCAGCTCAGTTTTTAATATTTAAAACTTCTAGAGAAGTTTCAGAAGTGGGAACTGTTGGGGTCCAGAATCATCTGTCCCAAAATGTGTCTCAACTGACATATTAATTACATTGAATTAAAGTTACTTAAGAAATGGCCAAAGTAGGAGACATACTCTGACCCTCCTTCCTATGTCTTTGAAAGCAGGAAGTGAATCTCTCATGTGAAAGGTACACTCCTTGCATCTGGAGTTAGAAGGACACCCTTATTGCAAAAGGTAGGGAATTCAAGCTAAGGAGCCTATATAAGAAGAAGAAGGCCTATATATAAGAAGCCTATCTGTTCTCAGAACTCATTGTGATTTAATCTGCCTCTCTAAATAACGAAGGCTCTTGAGAAATGTTTCATGTCCTAATTTTCCATCTACATATATTTTAGGGGAAATATCTGTTTCAATCTTTTGCCCATTTTGTATTGGGTTCTTTCTATTGGGTTCTTTGTTATGATCAGGTTGTAAAAGTTCCCTATATTTTCTACATAAAATTTGTTTGTGAATATACATTTTGGAAATATTTTCTCTCATTTGGTGGCTTACTTTTTCTGATTTTTAATAGGGTCTCATGAAGATCAAAATCTTTTCATTTTATCAAGTTCATCTTACCCATTTCTGTTCTTATGCTGTTGTTTTTTTTCACTCTTCACACCTTGTATTTTATTTATTTATTTTTAACATCTTTATTGGAGTATAATTCCTTTACATTGTTGTGTTAGTTTCTGCTGTATAACATAGTGAAACAGCTATACTTATACTTATATCCCCATATACCCTGCCTCGTGCATCTCCCTCCCACTCTCCCTATCCCACCCCTCTAGGTGGTCACAAAGCACCGAGCTGCTTTCCCTGTGCTGTGCGGCAGCTTCCCACTAGCTATCTCTTTTACATTTGGTACTGTATATGTGTCAATGCCACTCTCTCATTTCATCCGAGCTTACTCTTCCCCCTCCCCGTGTCCTTAAGTCCACTCTCTTACGTCTGCATCTTTATTCCTGTCCTGCCCCTAGGTTCTTCACAACCTTTTTGTTTTTTTGTTTTTTAGATTTCATGTATATGTGTTAGCATATGGCATTTGATTTTCTCTTTCTGACTTACTTCATTCTGTATGACAGACTCTATGTCCATCCACCTCACTACAAATAACTCAATTTCATTTCATCTTATGCCTGAGCAATATTCCATTGTATATATGTGTCCCATCTTCTTTATCCATTCATCTGTCGATGGACATTTAGTTTGCTTCCCAGTCCTGGATATTGTAAATAGTGCTGCAGTGAGCCTTGTGGTACATGACTCTCTTTGAATAATGTTTTTTTCAGGATATATGCTCAGTAGTGGGATTGCTGGTTCATACGTTAGTTCTATTTTTAGGTTGTTAAAGAATTTCTATACTGTTCTCCATAGTGGCTCTATCATTTTCCTTTCCCAACAACAGTGTAGGAGCGTTCCCTTTTCTCCACACCCTCTCCAGCATTTATTGTTTGTAGAGTTTTTGATAATTGCCATTCTGACCGCTGTGAGTTGATACCTCATTGTAGTACTGATTTACATTTCTCTAATGATTAGTGATGTTGAACATCCTTTCATCTGTTTGTTGGTGATCTATATGTCTTCTTTGGAGAAATGTGTATTTAGGTCTTCCTGGCTCACAGGGCTAGTTGCTCCGCGGCATGTGGGATCTTCCCAGACCAGGGCTCAAACCCCTGTCTCCTGCATTGGCAGGCAGATTCTCAACCACTGTGCCACCAGGGAAGCTCTTCTGCCAATTTTTGGATTGGGTTCTTTGCTTTTTTGATATTGAGCTGCATGAGCTGCTCATGAGCAATAATCTCTATTTTGGAGATTAATGCTTTGTCAGTTGCTTCATTCTGAGGGTTGTCTTTTCGTCTTGTTTATGGTTTCCTTTGTTGTGGAAAATCTTTTAAGTTTCATTAGGTCCAATTTGTTTACTTTTGTTTTGATTTCCATTTCTTTAGGAGGTGGGTCAAAAAGGGTCTTGCTGTGATTTATGTCACAGAGTGTTCTGCCTATGTTACCCTCTAAGAGTTTTATACTGCCTGGCCTTACATTTAGGTCTTTAATCCTTTTTGAGTTTATTTTTGTGTATGGTGTTAGGGAGTGTTCTAATTTCATTCTTTTACATGTAGCTTTCCACTTTTCCCAGCACCACTTATGGAAGAGGCTGTCTTTTCTCCATTGTATATTCTTGCCTCCTTTATCCAGGATAAGGTGACCGAATGTGCATGGGTTTATCTCTGAGTATTCTATCCTGTTCCATTGATCTATATTTCTGTTTCTGTGCCAGTACCATACTGCCTTGATTACTGTAGCTTTTTAGTGTCATCTGAAGCCAGGAAGCCTGATTCCTCCAGCTCCGTTTTCCGTTCTCAACATTGCTTTGGCTAATCTGCGTCTTTTGTGCTTTCATACAAACTGTGATATTTTTGGTTCTAGTTCTGTGAAAAAATGCCATTGGTAGTTTGATAGAGATTGCATTGACTCTGTAGGTTGCTTTGGGTAGTATAGTCATTTTCACAATGTTGATTCTTCCAATCCAAGAACATGGTATATCTCTCCATCTGTTTGTATCATCTTTCATTTCTTTCATCAGTGTCTTATAGTTTTCTGCATGCAGGTCTTTAGTCTCCTTAGGTAGGTTTATTCCTAGGTATTTTATTCTTTTTTTTACAATGGTAAATTGGAGTGTTTCCTTAATTTCTCTTTTGGATTTTTCATCATTAGTGTATATGAATGCAAGAGATTTCTGTGCATTAATTTTGTAACCTGCAACCTTACAAAATTCATTGATAAGCTCTAGTAGTTTTCTCATAGAATCTTTAGGATTCTCTATGTATATAGTATCATGTCATCTGCAGACATTGACAGTTTTACTTCTTCTTTTCCAATTTGTATTCCATTTATTTATTTTTCTTCTGTGATTTCTGTGGGTAGAACTTCCAAAACTATGTTGCATACTAGTGGTGGGAGTGGGCAACCTTGTCTTGTTCTTGATCTTCACAGAAAGGTTTTCAGTTTTCAACATTGAGAATGATGTGGGCTGAGGGTTTGTCACATATGGTCTTTATTATGTTGAGGTAAGTTCCCCTATGTCTACTTTCTGGAGAGTCTTTATCATAAATGGGTGTTGAATTCTGTCAAAGTTTTCTGCATCTATTGAGATGATCATATGTTTTTTATCCTTCAATTTGTTAATATGGTGTATCACATTGATTGATTTGCATATATTGAAGAACCTTTGCATTCCTGGAATAAACCCCACTTGATCATGGTGAAGTATCTTTTTAATATGCTGTTGGATTCTGTTTGTTATTATTTTATTGAGCATTTTGGATATATGTTCGTCAGTGATATTGGCCAGTAGTTTTCTTTTTTTGTGACATCTTTGTCTGGTTTTGGTATCAGGGTGATGGTGGCCTCATGGAATGAGTTTGGGAGTGTTCCTCCCGCTGCTATATTTTTAAAGTGTTTGAGAATAACAGGTGTTAGCTCTTTTGTAAATGCTTGATAGAATTCACCTGTGAAGCCATCTTGTCCTGGGCTCTCCTTTGTTGGAAGATTTTTAATCACAGTTTCAATTTCAGGGCTTGTGATAGGTCTATTTATCTTTTCTGTTTCTTCCTGGTTCAGTCTTAGAAGGTTGTGCTTTTCTAAGAATTTGTCTTTTTCTTCCAGGTTGTCCATTTTATTTGAATATAGTTGCTTGTAGTAATCTCTCATGATCCTTTGTTTTTCTGCAGTATCAGTTTTTACTTGTCCTTTTTCATTTCTAATACTATTGATTTGAGTCTTCTCCCTTTTTTTCTTGATGAATCTGGCTAATGGTTTATCATTTTTTTTTTTACTTTCTCAAGGAAACAGCTTTTAGTTGTATTCAGTTTTGCTATCATTTCCTTCATTTTTTTTTCATTTATTTCTGATCTGATCTTTATGATTTCTTATCTTCTGCCAACTTTGGGTTTTTTTTTTTCTTCTTCTAATTGCTTTAGTTATAAATTTAGGTTATTCATTTGAGATTTTTCTTGTTTCTTGAAGTAGGATTGTATTGCTGTAAACTTCCCTCTTACAACTGCTTTTGCTGTATCCCGTAGGTTTTGAATTTTCATTGTCATTCATTTCTAAGTATTTTTTGATTTCCTCTTTGATTTCTTAAGTGATCTCTTGGTTTCTTAGTAGTGTATTGTTTAGCCTCTATGTGTTTGTATTCTTTACAGGTTTTTTCATGTAATTGATATCTTGTCTCATAGCTTTGTGGTCAGAAAAGATACTTGATACAATTCCAGTTTTCTTAAATTTACCAAGGCTTGATTTGTGACCCAAGGTATGATCTATCCTGGAGAATGTTCCATGAACACCTGAAAGAAAACGTATTCTGTTTTTCTTGGATGGAATGTTCTATAAATACCAATTAAATCCATCTTGTTTAATGTTGCATTTAAAGCTTGTGTTTTCTTAGTTATTTTTATTTTCACTGATCTGTGCATTGGCGAAAGTAGGTTATTAATATCCCCTACTATTATTGTGTTACTGTCGATTTCCCCTTTTATACCTGTTAGCATTTGCCTTATATATTGAGGTGCTCCTATGTTCGGTGCATAAATATTTACAATTGTATCTTCTTCTTGGATTGATCCCTTGATCATTATGTAGGGTCCTTCTTGTTCTCTTGTAATAGTCTTTATTTTAAAGTCTATTTTTTCTGATATGAGAATTGCTACTCAAACTTTGCTTTGATTTCCATTTGCACGGAATATCTTTTTCGATCCCCTCACTTTCAGTCTGTATGTTTACCTAGTTCTGAAGTGGATCTCTTTTAGACAACATACATACAGGTCTTGTTTTTGTATCCATTCAGCCAGTCCATGTCTTTTGGTTGGAGCATTTAATCCATTTACATTTAAGGTAATTTTCGATATGTATTTTCCCATTACCATGTTCTTAACTGTTTTGTGTTTGTTATTAAAGGTCTTTACTTCTCTTGTGTTTCCTGCCTAGAAAAGTTCCTGTAGCATTTGTTGTAAAGCTGGCTTGGTGGTGCTGAATTCTCTTAGCTTTTGCTTGTGTGAAAGGCTTTAAATTCTCCATTGAATCTACGTGAGTTCCTTGCTGGTTAGAGTAATCTTTGTTGTAGGTTTTTCCCTTTCATCACTTTATATGTATGCTGCCACTCTCTTCTGTCTTGCAGAGTTTCTGCTGAAATTTCAGCTGTTAACCTTATGGGGATTCCCTTGTGTGTTATTTGTTGCTTTTCCCTTGCTAATTTCAATATTTTTTTTTTAATTTAATTTTTGATAGTTTGATTACTAGGTGTCTTGGTGTGTTTCTCCTTGGCTTTATCCTGTATTGGACTCTTTGCATTTCCAGCACTTGATTGACTATTTCCTTTCCCATATTAGGGAAGTTTTCAACTTTAATCTCTTAAAATATTTTCTCAGTCCTTTTCTTTTTCCCTTCTTCTTCTAGGACCCTTATGATTCAAATGTTGGTGTGTTTAATATTGTCCCAGAAGTCTCTGAAACCATCCTCAATTATTTTCACTCTTTTTTTGTTGTTCTGCTCTTCAGTAGTTATTTCCACTATTTTATCTTCCAGGTCACTTATCCGTTCTTCTGACGCTGTTATTCTGCTATTGATTACTTCTAGAGAAGTTTTAATTTCATTTATTGTGTTGTTCATCATTGTTTGTTTGCTCTTTAGTTCTTCTAGGTCGTTGTTAAACATTTCTTGTATTTTCTCCATGCTATTTCCAAGATTTTGGATCATCTTTACCAACATTACTCTGAAATCTTTTTTAGGTAGACTGACTATTTTCTCTTCATTTGTTTGATCTGGTGGGTTTTTACCTTGCTCCTTCATCTGATTCATATTTCTGTCTTCTCATTTTGCTTAACTTACTGTGTTTGGCATCTCCTTCTTGCAGGCTATGGGTTCATAGTTCCCATTGTTTTTGGTGTCTTCCCCCAGTGGGTAATGTTGGTTCAGAGGGTGGTGTAGGTTTTCTGGTGGAGGGGACTGGTGCCTGTATTCTGTTGGATGAGGCTGCGTCTGTTGTTTCTAGTGAGCAGGACTTCATCTGGTGGTGTGTTTCGGGGTCTCTGTGATCTTATAATGATTTTAGGTAGCCTGTCTGCTATTGTGTGTGGCTGTGTTCCTGTCTTGGTAGCTGTTTGGCATGGGTTATCCAGCATTGGAGCTTGTTGGTCATTAAGTGGAACTGGGTCTTAGCTTTGAGACAGCCATTGCTGGGAGAGCTCTTGCCAATTGATATTATGTGGGGTCAGCAGTTCTCTGGTGGCCCATTATCCTGAACTTGGCTCTCCCACCTCAGAGGCTCAGGCCTGACAGCCAGCCAGAGCACCAAGACCCTGTCAGCCACGTGGCTTTTGGGAAGTCTGAGGTCTTCTGCCAGCATTCAGTAGGTGTTCTGTAGGAGTTGCTCCACATGTAGATGTATTTTTGAGGTATTGGTGGTGAGGAAATTGATCACCATTTCTTACTCCACTGCCATCTTGAAGGTCCCCTCTACTCACACGTCCTGTTGCTAGAGGATCCCCATTTCATCTGGAAAGGACATAAATCTGGCAACGTCACTTAAGGCCTAACCCATCCACTTCTTTTCCCTTTGTGCTTAGTCTGTTTCACTTGCTCATAGCGAGCCCTGTGCAGGGGCCTTGCCCCTGGCCCTTCAGACCAGAGTTCCCCGTGAAATGGCTGAGCTGACACCTCAGCTCGGAACGTGTGCTGAAGCTCCTCACAGGATACTCAACTCAAGTTGGAGGAGGGCTGTGCACAGAGACACTACACATGCCCTGCAGTGTGATCTGTTCCTATGTACCTTGTACTTGTTTTTTTTTTTTTTTCTATCTTTGCTTAACTCATGTTCACAAGATTATCTCCTATGTTTTCTTTTCCAACTCTTAAACTTTTACACTTTATATTTAGATCTACATTCCAATTTGAGTTAATTTTTAATAAGATGTGAGTATAGGGCAAAGTTAATATATTTTGAGAATGGACTACTACTGTTTGGGCATCATTTCTTAAAAGACTATACATTATTGATCTGCTTTTTCCACTGTTTTTTCCCTTATCTTTATTTAGGTATACTCAAGAATAAAAATTGTATATATTTGAGATATACCATATGATATTTTGATAAAACTGGAAAGAAACCAAGGTAGAATGCACATGAAAGCAAATGCATGTAACTCTTTACAATGAAGCAAATAACCATACAGAATAGGGTGGGGAAAATGAACTGCAGACAATATGTTAGCTGGATACTTATACATGCTAAAGACAATAAAGAACTGTACACACTGTACTCCAGTAGGTAAGTTAATTTCTCACAGGGATCTAGAATAGCAATCTGAAAGTCCAGTATATATATACTAGAGGTGGATAAATAAGTTAACATATTGTAGATATGGAGAGCCAGTTTTCTCTCTGTGGGAGAAAGTAATTACAAATAAGTAAAGGTACAACTATAAAACCCAAGTTTTTATAAAGTCTCCTACTTGGCATATTCTGGGGATTCCCCAGAACATGCATGCATCTTCCCCAGGAGGGGTCACCTGGATCTTCAGCAATTTTCCAGCCAGTTCAAAGCTTTACTGGAGTCAGAGCTATGAGTAAAGATTTTGTAGTTTTGCCCTTTACTGAAAAATTTAGATGAAGACAATCCTACAACTTCTCATGGAGAGGAACATAAATGAATTTGGCAGAAACTTGTAGTTTTTCTATCCAAATTATTGTGATTTTTAATAGTTTTTCCCTTTTCTTGCTGAGTAGTATTTGTGGTATGCAAAAAACAGTTTTTTTAACAACTCACCTTTTGAAGGATATTTGGATAGTATCCAGTTTTGTGCTCTTACCAATAAAGCTGATATAAACCCTTCTTTACAAGTTTCTCTGTTAAAATAAGTTTTTACTTTTCTGGAATATATGTTTAGCAGGATTCTGAGGGGGATCTACTGCATTGAATACCTACATTAGAGAAGAGGAGAGGTCTCAAATCAATGACTGAGCTTTTTTTACCTAGGAAACTAAGCTAAACCCAATGTCAGGAGAAGAAAGGAAATAATCCAGGTAAGAGCAAAAGTCAATAACCAACCTTCTGAAATAAATGTGTCTTAAAAGACTTTTATTATCTCCTATACCCATTGAGAGAGGGATACACATTATTTTCAAGTGCACAGAGACATGTACCAATGTCAAGTTCCTTGAAAGACACAACTAAAAAGGTCATTCAAGCATTCCCATGAAGAAAACTTTGTGACCAATTTACTTCACTAGTGAAAGCTACCAAATATTTAAGGAAGAATCAATACCAATCCTGTGTAATTTTTTCCAGAAAACGAAACATAAAAGAGGATTTCCCAACCATTTTATAAGACCAACTTTATCCTGATATGGAAACCAGAAAATTATATTTAAACAACTAAGCAAAACTAATCCTTATTAACAAAGATAACAAGCTTCCTATCAAAATTTAACAAATTGAATAAAACAATATATTAAAGAATAAAACATCATGGCCAAGGATTATTTACCTCAGAAATAAGGTCTGTTTTATCATGCAAAAGTATCAGTATAGGGCTTCCCTGGTGGCACAGTGGTTGAGAGTCCGTCCGCTGATGCAGGGGACAGGGGTTCGTGCCCCGGTCCAGGAGGATCCCACATGCCGCAGAGCGGCTGGGCCCGTGAGCCACGGCCGCTGAGCCTGCGCGTCTGGAGCCTGTGCTCTGCAATAGGAGAGGCCACAACAGTGAGAGGCCCGCATACCGCAAAAAAAAAAAAAAAGAAAAGAAAAATGTATCAGTATAATTCACCATATTAATAGAACGTAAATGAAAAATATGTGACAATATATGCATGTGTGTATTACTATCATTTTAAATTATTTTAAATAATAATAATTATTATTTTAAATTGCTATTTTAAATATTTGTGTGTGTATGTACCATTACTGCAATCCAGAACTACAAGGTTGTCTCTAAGGGAATAAACTGTTGAAAAACACAAAACTTTGGAAAACCACCAGGAAACCATGCAAATGAAAAATCCAATATTGAAACGATACGTATTAGTTGACTCCATTTATAAACGATTCATGAAATTACCCAGTTATAGTGAACAGATTAGTGATAGCAAAGGTTTAGGGATGTGAAGGAAGGGTAGGGGAGTCTCTTCAGGTATATCAAGAAGGCGTGTTGTGATACAGTTAAGTATTCGATTGTAGTGAAGGATAGAAAAAGGACAAGCTTCTGCCTCTTCATTTATGTTCTGCCCTTAGAGAAAGCCACAGTATCATCTTAGCCTAAATTTTTCAGAAGATAAAAATACAAGACAAACCTTACTTATAGCTCTAACTCCAGTAAAGCTTTGAACTAGATGGAAAATTCCTGAAGATCCAGGTGAGCCCTCCTAGGGTAACATGCAAGTATGTTCTGGGGAATCCCCAGAATAAGCCAAGTACGGAACATTATAAAACTTGGGATCTGAAGAGGCAAGTGGAATGACAGGTCATGTTGGAGAACTGGTGGTCACAAACTGCTGGCAGTCGGACAGTCTAGGAGCACAGGCAAGGAGCCACTACCTCAGAAATTTTTCAATTCAGCTTCGAGTGCTATTCTTGTTGGTGACATTCTTGGTCTATTCTGTGTCTCTGTTTATATTTGGCCCCCAGATTTCTCTAAGTCTTTGTTACCAACTCCATTGTGAGCTTCTGGCTTCCACTGCATTTCTTACCAGAATTTAACAGAACACATCCTTGATTCTGGATAAGTGTCATTCACTCTTTGTCCCTGAGCTTTTTCTGGACCATTTGCTTACTCCATTCTCATAGCGGAGTTCAAAGCAGAATCTACACTTATGTGCCCTTTGTGTCTTCCCAGGTTGCATAGTTGGAGGATGCAAGAGGCAGAGCTCTGGAGAGAGGGGGCCTGGGGCATGTGCAGGAAAGTCAGGGCATGACATGTGGTGCTGTGCTGCTGATGCTAAGCAAACCTCACTCAAATAAGCCTTGAGATCTCACTAAAGAACATAGTAGATTACCATTTAAACAACAAGCTGTGACAAAGCATATGCTTGTAACTTAGAAAAACTGCTAATTAAAAAAATATGCACATGCAGGCAGCCTACTAAATATGGCATGTCACCACGTAGAGTACTGGCACCCTGGACACCCCTCCACCCCCACCCACAAGCATCATCTGAGCTCTGCACATCACATAGACAATCTGTTTTTCCATCCCAGCAGTGCCAGCTGTCCCTTGAGGAGAAACTCAAGAATGCTCACCAAGAAAGGGAAGCAGGAGATCTTTTCAGTGGATCCTAGCCACTCTCTGCATTTTCTTATGAAGTGAAAACAGCTGGTAGTCCACACTTGCCAGCTTCAGACTGACTGCTTCCCACACCATCGGGCTCCAAATAAGCTGTCCTATGACAGGGAAGAAGCAACCATTGAAAGAGTTTTAAATTCAACACAGGCTGATTTTTCTCTCCCAGACCTAAATGCATCCACCTCCACCAGCCAAGTTTCTAAGATCTATGGAAACCTGCAGATTCTCTCAGATTAGAAAATTGGTTCCTCTTCTGAACAGAAAACATTGGCTGCTTTGCCCCTTCATGATTCTATAAAGGTTCCAGAGTTTTAATGACATTGTTCTCTTCTCTTTCCCTCACTTTGCTCCCGCCACTGTCACGGCCTTCAAATTAACTTTCCTATCTTGGAATAAGGATAAAAACATCTTACCTCTGGCAAAAGGAGTACAGGCAAGAGAGAGCACACCTAGAAGGAATCAGGGAGTGGGTTGGACTAGGGGAAGCTTCCCCCCCAAAATTCCACTCAATCCAGAGGATTCAAAACATGAGATTCAAAGATAGTACTGCAACCCATCTTTTAGGAAAATAGCAACTTTACTCTGCTTACCAAGTGACCCTCCAGCAGACCCTGCCTTTCAGATGTCCTTTCACACACTATTTTCGATTCGCTCTCAGGGAAGAAGTTTCTTGGGTATTGAGACTCTTTCCTCCAGAAGGTTCCCAAATCCTGAGTGAATATTGGCCCAACTCCTCCCCTAAATTCTGTCTTTCAGGAACAGATTAGGTTAAATCAATAGATTGAAAAGGACTTATATTATTGGTATTTTGTCTTCTCCCCTCCTTTTTATTTTTCCTTCCCTCCTTCCCCAGGGTGTGCCTACATTTCCTGAATCAACATGACTCAAAAAAGCCCACTCAGTTAATTATTCCAAGAAGTATCCTGAGGCCTCTCTTATGGACAGAGCAAAACGGGCTTAATTTTTAAGTTCTGCCTCTATAGTTGTGCTTTTACTACAATGCAATTATCCTCAGAACTGAGTGTCCCAAGGATTGCATTAGGCTTTGGACACACTTGACAATAATTTATGAAAAGTGTATTCATTTGAATGCTACTTCAGAATGGACGTTGTTCTTATCCAAATAATACTAACCAACATTAATTAGGTGTTGCCCACGTGCCAGACATTTTATATTGCTTCTACTTGTATTAACTTATTTAATCATCATCCCAACCCTATGAAAGAAGTACTGTTACTACCCCAATGTGCACATAATATGTAAGAGGGGGCTCCACTAGAGCATCTGGAGGGAGCTCAGCCCTGCTAACACCTCGATTTTGTCCCAGTGATACAACTGTCAAATTTCTGGCCTCTTGTGAAATTTCAACCTCTTGGTTGCTTGTGATTCAATGCATTGCTTACGACACAGGACGTGGCTCCCTAGACCAAGATGATGCTAACATTTCGTTCAAAGTTGTCTTCCTCCTTAATCTACCCCTCTTCTTCCAATAGTAAATTAGTAGGTTTCCTTCTACTCTCCATAAATATGGAGTCCTGTCTTTGGTGTCAGGCATGGGTTGGGGTGGTGAGGAGATGGCCAAACCCAAATGACTAAGCACAACTTTTGGTGGCTTTAGAAGGTTCCTCCCTTTCTTTTCAGGTACACTAACTTCTCAAGACCCACTTCAGGTGCCAAAGGTTAGACTTCCATTCATTTCAACATGTTTAATATGTTTGAGCATAAATAGCTGCCATCACCCAAAATACCCAAGCAGGTGGGAACTGTAGGGAGCTGATAATTAAGGAAGGTCAGTGTAGCTGGTGAGGAGGCTGGGTTTCTAGGGTCATTGAAGTTGTTGGTTTGATGTCAATTGCTTCTGAGATACTGTGGTGAAACTGAATACTTACAAGAATCCTTGAAGAATATCCATTTGGAATCTAAGGAACACAAGTGAACACAGAATGAAATTTAGGAAGAAAAAGTTAAAACTAAATAGCCACAGAAAGAGGGATGTGTATATCAAGATAAATAGATAAATCAAATATAATGAAATACTAAACAACAGTCTAATCAAATAAGCTAAATCTTAACATAATATTGCATGAAAAATAAAATGCCAGTTTCAGGAAGAATACAAACTACTTGATAAAATGCATATGTGCTTTTAAAGGACATAAATTAATACCATATATTAGGTACTGATTGAGTCCCACGTAGTTTAAAAAATAATGGAAGAATATACAAAATGGAAGAATATACAGAGAAATTTATTGTTGTATTTGCCTGGAGAATTTATGGTGATTTTTTTCTCTTTATAAAAACTGAAGGTTTAAACAAAGAAGGAAATGATAATTTTTTCCCCTGATTGTCAGATTTACATATGTTTGTTTCACTAGCACATTTTATTTCTGCATGTAGTAAAAACAGTTTTACTTTCTTAAGAGCTTGTAACCAGGGAAAGAAACCTTTTTACTTTTTCAATAAATAAGATATTCAGTCATATTCTTCAGAGTTATCAGAGGATGCAGATGGGTGGTGTCCAGTATACTTGGTACTCTTGGGGCCCAGAGTAGGCCACCCCAAAATGGGCCTCAATGACATTGTTTATTTGAATTAAAGTTACCGTAGGAGCAGCTAAGCACAAGGACACTCTGACCTTCCTTTCTGTCTCCCTGAAAGTAGGAAATAAATGTCATGTGAAAGATACCTTCCCTGCATCTAGAGGTAGAAGGACACTCTTATGACAAAGACAAGGAGTTCAGGTTGAGAAGCCTATGTTTAAAAACCTTATTACTTTTTATATTTACTACCCCAAACCCAAACTCTGTTTAGGTTCTTCACTAAGTGGGTATCCCAGATCTAAGTTTCTTTATTCTGTCAATTCCTCCAAATTTATTTTTTCTTTATCTGAAAGTATAAAACCTGCCTGCTTTGGTCACTTCTTAGGTTCCATTTCTATGGGACCTCCATGCACATGAAATAAAAGTTGTTTCTTTTTCTCCTGTTAATCTGTCTTGTGTCAATTTTATTATTAGTCCAGATACATGGACTCTAAAGGGGTAGAAGGGAAAATGTCTCCCTCCCAGACACTTGTTGAGCCAGGCAGGAGGCTAGCTGGACCCTGCTTCCCACCCAAAGTCAGCTGTAACTGACAGATCCTGGGAAATCTGACAAAGGCCTGTAGAAGGTAAGATTTCTTACCATGGCAGCCTCTCAAACCTCTGCCTGTAAGGTCTGATGGAAAGGAAAGTGATGTGAGTCCCTTTTCTCTCTCTCTGAATTTAGATAAGCAAGAGAAAATTTTAGTGATGCTAGATCCTTGGATGAGCAACTCCTGGGAATCTTTTACCTCCCAGAGTTGGTCACTGTTTTTCTTTGTCTCTGTCTCTTGTGATGTTTTTCATAAGGAGCAAGAACCATAGGGCAGAACACAGGCATAGGCCCTCTAAGTCTACCCTCACAGTCTAAGATCTCAGACTGGTGAGTTAATAGTTCTTACCAAACTGGTGTCAATTAGGCAAGCTTTACTGTGGGTCCCTTATGAAAAAACAGATGAAGTTTTTTTCCTTCAGTCTTATTATGTGTTCTGAGAGCTTGGCTTATGTCCAGTGAAAACATTCTCTCTGGTCTCTGCCTTCAGGAAGGTGCATTTACTGGGGTGCATGTGTTGGCCAATGGAACTGACTGGGGTTCCAACACATGAACTCACAAGCAGCGCTCTCTCTTTGTCCGGCTGTGCAAGCTCTCAGGGGAGTTTGTCATAAGGAGCCCCAATCCTTAAGGGGCCTTTCTCATCTCAAATTCATTGCTTGCTAGGGTTGCAGTAATCCCACTCCTGTTGCACCTGCGTGTTGCCATTAATGAGTAGCACCTTTATGTCTGGAGGTACCTCGTGTTTTTGTTTGACACCGGAGACACCGTTTTCTCTACACTATTCTTACCGCCTATAGCAACAAATGGATTTTACTTTCTTAGACTAACAAACACTGGAAGGGAATTTTCTTAATCTTGTGAGAGCCACATACTAGCTCGTGACACTTGTCTTGTTTCTTTCGTTAAGCCATAATAAAGTGTTTATTGGTTTGAGTCCCTCATTGAAATCAATATATGAGCCTACTCATCAATGGCCTGATGATGGATCCTTTCATTTGGCTATACTTAAAAGGAAATAAATGTTTGAAAGCTGTCATCATAAACAGCTGCCAGATTGGTACTTATGAGAGAATCAAATTATAAGGGAAAAAAAGGAGTTCTAAAGAATCTTTTATTAAAAGAACAGAAATCCAACTTAAACAAAATTCTAATATAAATTCCCTTTCTTAAATATCACCCCATTACTTCAGCAATTCCCCACCTTCCTACAAATAGTGAGGAAATAAATCAGCTGGAGGCCAATATTCAAGGGCTAACAGAATCTGTCTTTTTCTTGCAAATCTCTATAAAACTGGAAGTACAACTCTAGAAACATGTCAAGGCCCATCAAATCTTTACTAGTCCCAAGGCCTCACCTATTCCTCTCAAAGTGCTTTTAGATATTATAAAAGATCAAGATATTGGATGAAAATTGTCCTGCACTTAAGAAAAAATATTTTAACAATAATTACCCTAAAACTTATGATAATAGAGCAATATATTCTAAAACTCTTGGAGAAAACTTACATTTTCTTTCTCTGTCCCTTAAAGTTATAAACCTTACCATGTCTTTGAAATGTAAAGGTACCTCACATAGCTTGAGACTGAGCCCTTATTAACTAACTCAATGGGTAGAACATGATACTACAAAAAAAAAAAAAGAAAGAAAAGACAGAAGGGGGCCTTTTTCAGCACAAAATGCTAAAAGGACTCTCATTCCTAAACTCTTATAAATAACAATCTACTTATCATTGTATGTCCAGGGCAAATACAGATATTAAACATCTTCTCGAAAATAAGTAAGGACTTTAGCCATCTCAGTGATTAACGATTTTTATAAACTAGTGAGTTTTCTATTGCATCTGCTTCATGACTAAATTTTTAACATGAAAATATGAGATCTCTTGTTGTGACTGCCTGTATGTGTATGTTACCTCTGGGTAGGATTGCCAAGAGCTCTACTTAGTTGGCTTTAACAAACAAGTGTCTATATAAAAATTGTCAAAAAGATATTAAAAGCTAACTCGAATGTGCTTCAAGTTCACATGATCTAAGATAATCTTTAGTAAATAAAAGCTAATTTGAAGCTTGTTGGTTCAATAAATGCAGGTATGTCTTCAGAGTTAACTTTAAATATAATCCAGATAAACAACTTTTATTCCAACTGGGTTCACTTGTCAAATGGGCTAATGTTGCTTCTGATGCAAACTTTGTTAGAAAAGCAAATTAAAAAGTGACATAATGTCTAACTGCTTTAATGTCTCAGGAAATTTTCATGAGTAATCTAAGTATGATTATTAAGAACAAATATATTAAATAGATGTAAATGAGTTAAGAGTTGTTAGGTGAACTTCTTACCAATATTTGTTTTAAAAATGTTTACTGAAATAGTTTCTTAGTCTCTTTGATAATTACATCCTTAGATTTTTTGCTAAGTTAAATTGAATGATGGGAATTCATTGAATATCTACGTCATTTCCATGTAAGATAAAATATTGAAACATTAATTGTTAAACAATATAAGTTTATACTAACTTTTAATCTCTTAGCACAGAGAAACTAAGTATGTTTGTATTTGTTAGTAATTATATCTTGTGCTTTACTGAAAGACTGTACTATGAAATAACATATGTTTCTAAAATTATAAAATGTGTTTGTGCTTCCTAAGCCACAAAATGTTAATACAATTCACAATTGCTTATTTTCACTAAAGAAATTAAGATTTCAAAGGTTTAAGAACTTTAATTAATATATGTGGTTAAAACAACCAGAAATAATAATAGAAAAAGGATGTGTTTGGGGGTAAGAAAAGGTATAAGGTATGGAGATGTTTTTATTTTATTTATTATTATTCTTATTTTTTTTTTTTTTGCGGTATGCGGGCCTCTCACCATTGTGGCCTCTCCCGTTGCGGAGCACAGGCTCAGGACACACAGGCTCAGCGGCCATGGCTCACAGGCCTAGCCGTTCCACGGCATGTGGGATCTTCCCAGGCTGGGGCATGAACTGCATCGGCAGGCAGACTCTCAACCACTGCGCCACCAGGGAATCCCTGGAGATGTTTTTTGTTTAGGAAAAAGAAAATGATTTTGTCCCAAAGTTGGTGATTTCTAAATGGGAAAGAAAATCAGGAACAAATTAAAATACACATAGAAAACTGTAAAATATTTGTAAATAAAGGAATCTTTGGAAAGGAACTGTATGTGTGGTCAGGACTGAGTAAGACTGGAATGAACTTAATTTAATAGGTGAGTTTTAATATCAAAATTAAGCTGGTAGAAAATTAGAACTGGTTTTCTCATTTTGTTTTTCTTTTTATTTTCTATTGGTCTGCTCCTGATAATAAGAGATTATGAAATGTTTTTCTTTATATTTAAGTAATCTGCTAGAAGAAACAACCTGTGTCTTGTCAAAATAATCACTACATTATATGTTATCTTTATCAGGTCTTTGCTTACTTAAGGAAGCCTAGTTCTCTCAATAATAAAGAGTAAAGTTTAATATAACCTTCTACATTTGCCTATGAAGTCTTTAATTGTTGTTTTAGTTAAATGGATGACCATGATTTGTTCTACTGTCACCTATATGACTAAGTGTTTTTAAGCTTTTTTGATAATTTTGTCAAACTTCCCCAAAAGCAAATTCTAAATAAAGTCTTTTTGAGTTAGAACTAACTTTGAGATATGAATTATGTTAGAGGGCTCTTGAAGTATCTCAAAAATTTGTTTTCTCTCCTTTATGAAAAGAGCAATGTTAAACTAAATATATTTGATATGTTAAATTACATGGGACACATTGTCAAATAAGAAGTAACAGTAACTCTTCTTTATGTTGTGTCTGTAGGATTTGTACTATAAGTGTCCCCAGAAACTACAGAAAAGTGTGAAAGTCATATATGTTCTGACATAAGATGTTATCTGTCATTAAAATTGAGGCTTATGCTAAAGGGACTGAACCCAAATATCAGGGAAATGCCCTGACTTTCACGAAAAAGCAGCACCAACAGAATCTGTAAGGTTGTGACACATGTGTTTGAAGTTCATTCTGCTTCTGTAAAAACAAAAAACAAAAACAAAACAAAACAGAACAAAAAAATGCTTATTGGCAGATTTATGTGATCTCAAGGTGCTTGTGACAAAGCAACAGTCTGCACCTAAATGAGAGAAATTAAGATGGATAAGCAATAGCTCTAAATTAACAAACAGTAAGGGAAATGGGAAACCAAAATGGCCATTTGGTTCTTCGTGTCTTTCTGGAAAACTTCATTTTTTTTTCTTGCATTTCTTCACCCACCATAGTGCAGTTAAAATAATTTAAATTGTAAATAGACAGTGTCAGGAAGTTTTCTATAAAATTAAGAAAACAGTCTACCTGCAATGTCTGAGCTGCTGGGTTCATAACACTTGGGAAAAAATAATTTTGTCCTCAGTGGCCTCAGACTTCTTTTCTCTGGACCTTTTGGACATCCGTAGCTGGACTTCATTCAACTATCACTTAATACTGGGTTATCAAAATGTTCTTGTTACTGTACGTATGTTTTTCAAATGGGTTGAATCTTTCCCCTGCTGCAAAGCTGATGCGCTCACAATGGTAAAGAAACTTTTAAAAATGTGTTTTCTGTTTGGGGTCTACCTTCCACAATCTCCAGTGATCAGGAGCTCACTTCACTGGGCAAATACTATAAGCCTTAACCACAAACCTGCAAACTTCTTGGATTTGCACTGTCCCTGTCACCTGTCAATTATCAGGCATGGTCAACAGAACTAATGGAAAACTGGACTAAAAAAACAAAAGTGAATTACATGGGAATGAATGAACTGATGAATTATTATAATTTTTATAACTTTTTGTCTAAAATACTACTGATTTTTTAACCTATTCTTTTTTACAGATACAAGGAAATTTTAAAAAATGTTTACAACGATTTGGTAAAACATACTGTTATAAGCAGAGTTGAGACATTGATCTTTTTCTCCCTAACTGATCCTTCCAGAATTCAGAAACTCTCAGTGAGCATTCTTATTTCCTTGGCAGTGTAGTTATTTGCATAAGTTCAATAAGAATCTGTTCTCTTTATAATACAACGCAATTAGAAACACTGATTATATAACCAAGGCTTTGACTGGAATGTCATATAGGAAAGAGACATGCATAGATAAATATGACCAGAGAGCTTAGAGGAACTAAGGCTGACTTCTTGGAGCCAATAAGGCCCCTTGGAAAAAAAATCCTTGTACCTTGTTAACAGTGTTCCCAGCAGCCTTACCTGGTAAATAAGGAAGGGTCCTTCCTGGAAGGCCCAGGAAACTTAGGATACTTTGGGGACTTCAAGAGGAGTGGAATTCACAAAATCTATAGTTATTGTAGGAAAACCTGACAGCAAATATCTGGTGTGACTTACCGGCCCTGAGAGGTTATTAAAAGTTTAATATGGAGATTTCTTATAACAAGTTCCAGCAAAACATAATTAAAAGAGCCTACATGGTCAATCACTATTCTTGCTGGATTTATGAAAGTAAACAGGTCAAGCTTATTAAATTAAAATATTTTCCAAACAACTTAGTCTTTATTTGGCTTTGTAAAATGAGGGTGATTTTAGAGAGAAAAAATATGTTTCAATTAAACTATAATACCCACTTGTAGATATTAATTTCTAGTGCTATTACTTTCTTTTGAGATTTTGTTACTTACCTGAAAATTGGACTGGTTACCGAATTTTTCTAGTTTTCTGCAATATCTAACTACAGTTCTCTAAAGTTTCCAGTTTTACCCTATTCTTTTGTCTTGGGATTATTGAGAACTAAAACTGCCCTTTTCCTGAAGCCCTGCAAATTGAAGCTACATGATGTGATATAAATTTCAAAGAAATCACCACAACAGCTCATATTTAAACAATCCTTGAGCCTGTTTCCGTATAAGCCACTCAGAAAGTTTACCCACACATCCTATTACTTCCTCAGAGATAATTCAAAATGCAAAAGATGCTTTGTCCCTGACGTCTAGCAATCTGCTTGACTGACTGCAACCTGGGCTCAGAAACTGGTTTATAATCTGCTGTCTCATTAACCTTTGTTTTCCTTTTGTTCCCACAGAAGTGTCTCTTATTAAATACCCGATTCCTTGCACATATGTCTGGCTTGGGGAGCCCATCTACATCATCACCTCATAAATGAGATACAATTGTTTAACTGATCTGTTCTCAGGACTAAAATGTTGGTTCAATGAAATGGAGGATCCTACTAACCTGTTCTCTTTCTATTTAGTCAACAGCTCAGCTTTAAATATGAGAAACTTCCAAGTTTCAGAGGAAGTAGCTGTTGGGGCCCAGGCTAGGCTGCCCCTAAATGTACTTCAATGGTACATTGATCCTATTGAATTAAAGTTACTTAAGAAGTAGCTAAGGAAGAGGAACACTCTGACCCTCCTTTCTGTCTCCCTGAAAGCAAGAATTAAATCTCTCATGTGAAATGTAGACTCCCTGCATCTGGAGGTAGGAGGACACCTTTAGCACCAATGGTAGGGAATTTCAGCTGAGAGGCCCATGTAAACAAACTTTGTTATTTCTTTAATATACTGCCCCAAGCCCAAGCTCTGTTTAGGTTCTTCACTAATTAGGTACCCAAAGCTTAAGTTTCCTTATTCTGTCAATTCCTCACAAATTTATTATTTTTTTTCTAAAAGTATAAAAGCTTCTTACTTTGTCCACTTCTCAGGTTCCATTTCTGTGGGGCCTCCATGTACATAAATTAAGATTTGCTTATTTTTCACCAGTCAATGTCTTGTTTCAATTTTATTTCAGCCACAAGAACTGAAGAAGGGTAGAGGGGGGGAAACTTCCCCATCCCCAACAATACCATGATATATTTCTCTAGATAAAAGTAAGCAAGCAATTATTTTTTGAACATTAATACATGCAGGATTGTTGCTTTTTTTAAATTTGAGATATTTCATTTTTCAAGAAGACTTTAAATACACAATGAGTTTCCAGGAATAAAAGATCTAATACTTTAAAATGCATATAGATATATTGTGGCTAGTGTTATATAGAGAGGGAGCTGCTGCAAGATAAAAGAGGAAGATTTAAAACAACAATTGACACAACAGTTGTCTCATCAAAGTCTTTATTGCCCCCAATAGCTGCATACTTATTGAGATAATTATCCTTTTGCTTACATCTATGTCTGGCCAAATTTCACATGCAAGGTAATAAAATAGAGGACTTTTGCTCTGTCCATAGTGATGCCTTTTTCAGGGAAGCTTTACTCCCATCCCTTCAATATGTACCTCCTTGGCCTCACGGACCTCGACATACTATCTTCTGACTTCGTTTCACCATGTACAGAGGAGCTCATTTCAGGCCTTTCCCATCACAAGTCCTCTGAAACTCTTCTGATAGATGGAAAGCAGAATGCTGGATTTCTAGAGTTCATGTGTCCCAAGTGGAGTATTTCCTTAATAAGTCCCCAGTAAGTCTTAGGACATTTGAAGGCTGTGACTGATAAGTGGTGCTGTTGGCTGTCTTCTGGTACTTGTTCACTATGTTCTACCCTTGTACTAGGTATAGAAAACTTTCTATAGAGAGATTATCTCCAACTTGTTTTAATTCTTGGCAGCCCTGTGGGTAAGAACCTGTCTAGAAAAATTTGACCTGTAAGAAAAGGGGCTAAAAGAGCACATGATGGACTGAGGCCATTTCTGGTCTACTTACAACACAACCATTTTTACTTCAAAGGAAAAGTCTAGAGCATTTAACACACACTTTTATTGCATGTTCTATTGGCAGCTACTATCTTAAATGCTTTACAAATAGTAGACTAGTTCATCTCCATCACATAACAATCTGAAAATACAGGTGCTGTTACTGAGCATATTTAACAGAGGAAGGACCTGAGGATCACAGAGGCTAAGAAACTTAAGATCAAATAGCTACATAGTGTTAGAGCTGAATTGATTTGAAAGCAAGAAGTTTTCTTTCAAGGTAATTTTTATATTACTAAAACTTTCTGTTTTCCTTTTCTTTAGTATCTTTATATTCAACCTATCCAGCTCTCTGAGGCCTGACTGATCTTAATAAATAGCCACCTATCGATCATGGCTATAACTACAGACCCCACAAGAAGAGCTTAAAAAGTGAATAAAGGTGAGACATCAAGCACCAAGTCCTTTGACCCACAACTTAATTTGTCCTTTACGTATTTACATACACCAGATTCACTAACATGGGGGGGAGAGGATGTTGTAATTTCTCATCTCAACACAGTTGTAAGCAAGCCCCACCCATGGTCACAAACACATGGGGTCAGATAAATTAAAATCAGGATGGAGTCTGGAAGGATAGAGCCTCCACCTCTCACTCATGACTCAGTGTGTGTTCATGGAAATAAAGACCATAACAGCATTAGGAAAAGAGCCAGATATTATAGAAAAGCATCCATGGTCTCTCCCTCCTCTAAATCACATTATCTTTGAGTGGTGAGAAACACATTCTCCATCAAGCCACCAGTTATTTAATTTACTTAATTTGAGCAAGAAGTCTCTAGAAACATTGTAAATTTCTCACATTCAGAAATAGCTTTTTTCCCTCTAGATTCCTCCTCTATAAAGCCTTGAATTTGAATTATAAGGGGAGGGCACAGGTGAAAGCTCAGAGGCCCTACAGAGGGTCCTGAAATAAGGAAATTCCAGCATCAGGAGTAGCCGCTTCTTGGAACACCCTGGGAATTGTCACAGATGTGGTCCCATGCCCCAGGCAGGTTGGCAAACTGTCCAAGTCAAAGGCAGGATTTGCCCTTCCCCAGTAGCAACCAGATGCTCTGTTCCCATGATCTCGAGCACAAGGGGAAGGAACTGAGTCCTCCCAGGAAGAGTGATGGCTGGTGTGAGAGGAAGGGCAGCAGGGGGCAGGCAAAGAGAGTGTGAACCTGACAGTCTGTAGGACACAGGGACAAGGGGAGCAGTGGGGCCAAATGTGGAGCAACTCTGCTTGGGGCAAGTGGGGAAAGCAGCTTGAAATCACAGAACTTAACTGACTTGTCCAATATCTTACTGTCAAAGAAAGAGGGGTTAAAATTCAACACTTCTTTCTTCCAGTATATTTTTTCCTTCTTTTGCTTTCTTTCAAAATTCATGCTGTTCTTATCTCTGAACACCCGCACTTGCAGATTTCCTACTGAGTCCTTGTTTTGTTGGCCCTCCCCTGTCATCAGTTTCCTGACCTGTCCTCTGCCTGCATTGCTCTGATATGATTTCAATGGATTGACCAAACCACTCCTTCATTTGAACTGTGACCATCTTCCAAGTAGCCTGTAAGCCCATGTTGCTTTTCTTCCATTGAGCACACTTTAAGGTCAGTCAGGATCACACACCATCCCTTGCAAATGGACCTCCTGGAATCTTTAAACATCTCTCTGATGGGGCCATGCTGGTCTGTCCTCAGACCCTGCCATCTGGTGGATGTTTTCAACACTGGTGTTTTCCTTATTTTTCTAACTTCAGGGTACAATAGGGTCAGACAGAGAATTCTCTTTCACAATATTTTCCTTAAGCATGGCCTGATACAGGCTTAGGATACACCAGAAGATAGGCTAAATCTGTTCATTAAGATCTGACAGGCATTGGGCCTTTCATAGTCAGAGAAGGTAATTTTCACTCAACAAAAGTGATTCCAACCTAAGCCGCACATATTTTATCCCATGGAAACCCCACTGTATTAGTTTAATTTTGCTGTGTAACAAACTCCCACTTGCTTTCAGGTTATTGGCAGAATTCAGTTCCTGGCAGTTGTAGGACTGAGGTCCCATTTCCTGCTGGCTGTCCACTGAGGTGCCACTCTCAACTGCACACCTTGGTACATGGTCACCTCCATCTAGTAAACCAGCAAAGACACAATAAATCTTTTTGGTGCTTTGAATCTTTTGACTTCCCCTTACACTCAATCAGAGAAACTGCATCTAAATGGCTCATGTAATTAGATTGGGCCCACTTCAATAATCTCCCAGAAAGTTCTCATTTTATTAACTCAGTTAACTGATTAGTGACCTGAATCGCTTCTTAAAGAATACATTTTGCCGTATAACATAACATCATTGAGAGGTTGATATCTCATCTTGTTAAAGGCTCTTTTCACAATCAAGGGGAGACAGTATATAAGATCAAGTGTCATTGGGGGTCATTGGCATTCTGTATAACCCAGACTTATCTGCCATTCATGATTCCCTGAGATGCACCTTACTCAAACTTGTATAATGAGATAATCCCCCTATTTCTTATATGAAAGCATCTGAAAGATGGGAGACTGAGACATTTCCTCTCTAATTTGTTTGTACTTGCCCCTGTGGCCATTCTCCACCTCTCTCCCAACCACCCCCACCTTGTGCAGAAAGTCAGCCCCTGTATCTCTTCCCTCACTTAGAGAAAATCTAGATGGCCCAAGTTATGTTTGCTAATTTTGAAGAATATTTCCTTTAATCTTTTTTTTTTTTAAATCTTTATTGGGGCATAATTGCTTTACAATCGTGTGTTATTTCCTGCTTTATAACAAAGTGAATCAGTTATACATATACATATGTTCCCATATGTCTTCCCTCTTGCGTCTCCCTCCCTCCCACTCTCCCTATCCCACCCCTCCAGGCTGTCACAAAGCACCGAGCTAATATCCCTGTGCCTTGCTTTCCTTTAATCTTGACAGTAGCTGAAACAACCCACCTTCCCATGCTACAGCTCCATAAAACAATACATATTTCTGACCCAAATCAGAATGTTCATTGGGAGGCTTCTCAGGCCAGATATTTTGAATAAAGGCTAACTGTGCTCTGCTTGATTTCCTTCTAGTTTTTGGTACACTGACTTGAACAGGGCTGGACCTCCTACCACTCAGTTCAGCCACTTCCAGAAACCCCTTGACATCTCTCCACCTGAGAGTCCCAGCAAATATGTGGCTGAGGAAGGCCCCTCCTAAGCACTGCTCCACTCTCTTTGCTTTACAGCGTGGTTTAAACCCTTATTCTCTCTCTTCTTTGTCCTTGGTCTAAGCTTCTTGACCTAATCTGTTTCACCATGATACTCATGGTTATCTAGACAACCTGGGAAAGCAGTGCTGAAGAAATGCTGGATTTTTTTCTTCTATCTTCTTATCACTTGACTATGAGAAACTGACAGTCATTCAAAAACTTTCAGGGTCATTTTCTGCCTTTTAACATGACAAAGATTATGGTACCAATAGTGCTAAACACTTGAAGTTCAGCTAGGATTTTATAAAAGAAAATTTAGAATGTCACAGTCTCATAGGGGAATTTGAGATATAAATAAGACCCTCTCATTTTATAGTACCTTAAAATCAAAAGGTTTAAAGATTCTAAATATTTAATCACCTACATTTTTAAAAATCTTGTGAAGATGAATTTATAAATATATAAAAACTCTAAAAATGTAAGAAAAGTTGAAAATTCCTTTCTTTAACCATTCCTGAGGATAGACAAATAAAACAGGCAATCTAACTCCCAAATTTAATGGTATTCTGGTTGATTCTTTTCCAAACTTGTTTTCTTACCTGATTTCCTGATCCATGACCTCTTGAAGTCCACAGTATTTGATATTAGCAGATATTTTAGGAAGGTATTGGTATAAGAGTCAGTTTTCCTTCAGAGAGAGGCTCTTGGAAAGCTCAGCTTTCCCTAAGGAAAGAAGATGGAACTCCTAGTATCATGCAGGACTAGACACCATGTCAGGACTGGGTCTGTAACAACTGTAGATTTATAAGGGGGAGGGAAAGAGAGACACTGTAGGACCTTGGGGGAAAGGGAGGGAGGGGATGACTGCCAGAGGAAAAGGCCAGAATAGCAGGTCTTACAGGTGTAATTTTAAAAAGAGCAAGAAGCCTGTTTTTATATTGAAAGGAAAATGCAATGGAAACAGCAATAGAAATTAAGAAGTGAGACATAAGACATCACAGTTAAAGTCCTTTTCTTCCAATGTGCTGTAAACATTACTTCATTTCATGTAAAGGACCATGAGCTCTCTGAAATTTTGCTCTAATAGCAAGGCTAGTTGTCTCCCCATGGTTACACAGAGATTTGCAGGAGGCAAAGGACATTAGTACTTGTAACATCATGAGTTTCACAATATTCATCTCAGTTCCCCTTACTCCCTAGTCCCATGGTGGGGGCAAAAATGGGCCCATACTGGTGCCTTCACATGTAGTGGGTTATGTTATAGGAGAGGAATATCCCTTACAATTACACTAAAGGAGCTTGGGTAACATGAATCTTTATGATGGACAGTAAGCTAGCCTACTCCTTACTTCAGATGGAGACATCTTTCTTGTATTGGACAGTAACCAGGTCTGACTTACTTCACTCTGGATGGAAACACTATGTCAATTTTCTAAAACTATAAGCTCACCTGCCTTTTGCTTTGGAGAGAGATGCCATCTCTACTTTTTTTTTTAACACCTTTATTGGAGTATAATTGCTTTACAATGGTGTCTTAGTTTCTGCTTTATAACAAAGTGAATCAGTTATACATATATCCCCATATCTCTTCCCTCTTGCATTTCCCTTCCTCCCGCATTCCCTATCCCACCCCTGTACGTAGTCACAAAGCACCAAGCTGATCTCCCTGTGCTATGTGGCTTCTCTTGATTAGCTATCTCATCTTGCCCTTAGGTTTATGACCTTTTTTTTTTTTTTAATTCCATATATATGTGGTAGCATACGGTATTTGTTTTTCTCTTTCTGACTTAATTCACGCTGTATGACAGACTCTAGGTCCATCCACCTCTCTACAAATAACTCAATTTTGTTTCTTTTTATGGCTGAGTAATATTCCATTTTAAATATGTGCCACATTTTCTTTATCCATTCACCTGTTGATGGACACTTAGGTTGTTTCCATGTCCTGGCTATTGTAAATAGAGCTGCAATGAACATTGTGGTGCATGAGGAAACTCCATACTGTTCTCCATAGTGGCTGTGTCAATTTACATTCCCACCAACAGTGCAAGAGGGTTCCCTTTTCTCCACACCCTTTCCAGCATTTATTGTTTGTAGATTTTTTGATGATGACCATTCTGACCAGTATGAGATGGTATCTCATTGTAGTTTTGAGTTGCATTTCTCTAATGATTAATGATCTTGAGTATTCTTTCATGTGTTTGTTGGCAATCTGTGAGAAATGTCTACTTAGGTCTTTTGCCCATTTTTGGATTAGGTTGTTTGTTTTTTTTGATATTGAGCTACATGAGCTGCTTGTAAATTTTGGAGATTAATCCTTTATCAGTTGCTTCATTTGCAAATATTTTCTCCCATTCTGAGGGTTGCCTTCTGGTCTTGTTTATGGTTTCCTTTGCTGTGCAAAAGCTTTTAAGTTTCATTAGGTCCCATTTGTTAATTTTTGTTTTTATTTCCATTTCTCTAGGAGTTGGGTCAAAAAGTATCTTGCTGTGATTTATGTCAAAGAGTGTTCTGCCTATGTTTTCCTCTAAGTGTTTGATACTGTCTAGTCTTACATTTAGGTCTTTAATCCATTTTGATTTTATTTTTGTGTATGGTGTTAGGGAGTGTTCTAATTCCATTCTTTTATATGTAGCTGTCCAGTTTTCCCAGCATCACTTACTGAAGAGGCTGTCTTTTCTCCACTGTATATACTTGCCTCCTTTATCAAAGATAAGGTGACCATATGTGCATGGGTTTATCTCTGGGCTTTATTTCCTGTTCCATTGATCTATATTTATGTTTTTGTGCCAGTACCATACTTTCTTGATTACTGTAGCTTTGTAATATAGTCTGAAGTCAGGGAGCCTGATTCCTCCAGCTCCGTTTTTCTTTCTTAAGATTGCTTTGGCTATTCGGGATCTTTTGCATTTCCATACAAATTGTGAAAGTTTTTGTTCTAGTTCTGTGAAAAATGTCAGTGGTAGTTTGATAGGGATTGCATTGAATCTGTCGATTACTTTGGGTAATAGAGTCATTTTCACAATGTTGATTCTTCCAATCCAAGAACATGGTATATCTCTCCATCTGTTTGTATCATTTTTAATATCTTTCATCAGTGTCTTATAATTTTTTGCATACAGGTCTTTTGTCTCCTTTATTCCTATATATTTTATTCTTTTTGTTGCAATGGTAAGTGGGAGTGTTTCCTTAATTTCACTTTCAGATTTTTCACCATTAAGGTATAGGAAGGCAAGAGATTTCTGTGCATTAGTTTTGTATCCTGCTACTTTACCAAATTCATTGATTAACTCTAGTAGTTTTCTGGTGACATCTTTAGGGTTCTTTATTTATAGTATCATGTCATCTTCAAACCCATCTCTATTTTTAAAGGCTCTTCACTACACAGACAACATTGCAAAGATAGTCCAGAACAAAGGGCAGTCAGTGCCTCTGCTTGCATGAAGTGCAGAAACATCAGAGCCCTGCACAGAATTATTTCCCAAGGCTTGTCTGAACATTTTTTTTTACTTCCTCAGTGAAACAATAGGGTTCTTTCCACTTGTGATAGTCAATGACTTTTAGAAAAAAAATGATTTGCATGGGTTTAAGTGTCTGGGGAAGGGTCCTTGTGTAACTGGCAACAGAGAGGTGCTCAGAGCATTTTGCAATCTTGAAATGTATGGAGTTGAAGAATGATTGTGCATAAAGCATTATACAACTAGAAACCTTTTATCATTCCTATGATACATTCTGAATAGCCCCTAAGGTGTTGCAGGCATAACCTGCAGACAGCATCTCTGATTAACATTTTCTTGAGAAGTGTTACAATCAGGATATGAATCCAGTTTGGGCTCTTACATGCTGGAACACTGCCTCCACCCTAGAGAAGGAGATGGCCTGAACTAGTTAGTGGCAGCTGTAAAGCAGAGAAGGCCACACACTGGAGAGCTATTAAGACACTAGAAAGGGCAAGTCTTGGTGACTGCTTAAAGTTATATCACCTTCTTTTCATAATAACTGGGAATGATGAGTGGAAGTTTGGGTACAAGAATTTGCTCTTAAATTTTAATGAATTGAATATTGGTTCAAGATGGTGGAGTAGAAGGGTGTGCTCTCACTCCCTCTTGCAAGAACACCAGAATCACAGCTAACTGATGAACAATCATCAACCAGAAAACACTGGAACTCACCAAAAAAGATATCCCCACATCAAAATACAAAGGAGAAGCCACAGTGAGACAGTATGAGGGGTGCAATCACAATAAAATCAAATCCCATAACTGCTGGGTGGGTGACTTCAAACTGGAGAACACTTATACCACAGAAGTCCAACCACTGGAGTGAAAGTTCTGAGCCCCATGTCAGGCTTCCCAATCTGGGGATCCGACAACAGGAGGAGAAATTCCTAGAGAATCAGACTTTGAAGGCTAGAGGGATTTGATTGCAAGACTTCGACAGGACAGGGGGAAGAGAGATACCACTCTTGAAGGGCACACACAAAGTAGTGTGCTCATCGGGACCCAGGGGAAAGAGCAGTGACCTCATAGGAGACTGAACCAGACCTATCTGTTAGTGTTGGAGGGTCTCCTGCAGAGGTGGGAGGTGGCTGTGTGTCACCATGAGGACAAGGACACTGGCAGCAGAAGTTCTGGAAAGTGCTCCTTGGTGTGAGCCTTCCCAGAGTCTGCCATTAGCCCCAACAAAGAGCCGGGGGAGGATCCAGTGTGGAGTCACCTCAGGCGAAACAACCAACATGGAGGGAACCCAGCACCACCCATCAGCAGACAAGAAGATTAAAGTTTTACTGAGCTCTGCCCACCAAAGCAAAAGCCAGCTCTACCAACCACCAGTCCCTCCATTCAGGAAACTTGCACAAGCCTCTTAGATAACCTCATTCACCAGAAGGCAGACAGTAGAAGCAGGAAAAACTGCAATCCTGCAGCCTGTGGAACAAAAACCACATTCACAGAAATATAGACAAGATGAAAAAGCAGAAGGTTATATACCAGATGAAGGAACAAGATGAAAGCCCAGAAAAACAACTAAATGAAGTGGAGATAGGCAACCTTCCAGAAAAAGAATTCAGAAAAATGATAGTGAAGAAGATCCAGGACCTCAGAAAAAGAAGGGAGGCAAAGATCAAGAAGATGCAAGAAATGTTTAACAAAGATCTAGAAGAATTAAAGAAAGAACAGAGATGAACAACACAATAACTGAAATGAAAACTGCACTAGAAGGAATCAATAGCAGAATAACTGAGGCAGAAGAATGGATAAGTGACCTGGAAGATGGAATGGTGGAATTCACTATTGTGGAACAGAATAAAGAAAAAAGAATGAAAAGAAATGAAGACAGCCTAAGAGACCTCTGGGACAACATTAAATGTAACAACATTCACATTATAGGGGTCCCAGAAAAAGAAGAGAGAGAGAAAGGACCAGAGGAAATATTTGAAGAGATAATAGTCAAAAACTTCCCTAACATAGGAAAGGAAATAGGCAACCAACTCCAGGAAGTGCAGAGTCTCATACAGGATAAAGCCAAAGAGAAACACACCAAGACACATAGTGTTCAAATTGGCAAAAAATTAAAGACAAAGAAAAATTATTGAAAGCAACAAGGGAAAAATGGCAAATAACATACGAGGGAACTCCCATAAGGTTAGCAGCTGATTTCTCAGCATAAGCTCTACAAGCCAGAAGGGAGTGGCATGATATAATTAAAGTGATGAAAGGGAAGAAACTACAACTAAGATTACTCTACCTGGCAAGGATCTCATTCAGATTTGTTGGAGAAATCAAAAGCTTTACAGATAAGCAAAAGCTAAGAGAATTCAGCACCACCAAACCAGCTCTACAACAAATGCTAAAGGATCTTCTCTAAGTGGGGAACACAAGAGAAGAAAAGGACCTACAAAAACAAAGCCAAAACAATTAAGAAAATGGTACTAAAAACATACATATCAATAATTACCTTAAACGTGAATGGATTAAATGCTCCAACTGAAAGACACAGGCTTGCTCAATGGATACAGAAACAAGACCCATATATATGCTGTATACAAGAGAACCACTTCAGACCTAGGGACACATACAGACTGAAAATAGGGGGGAAAGGAAGATATTCCATGCAAGTGGAAATCAAAAGAAAGCTGGAGTAGCAATACTCATATCAGATAAAATAGATTTTAAAATAAAGAATGTTACATGAGTCAAGGAAGGACACTACGTAATGATCAACTGATCAATACAAGAAGAAGATATAACAATTATAAATATATATGCACCCAACATAGGGACACCTCAATACATAAGGGAACTGCTAACAGCTATAAAAGGATATCGACAGTAACACAATAATGGGGGGGGGACTTTAAGATTTAACTTACACCAATGGACAGACCATCCAAACAGAAAATTAATAAGGAAACACAAGCTTTAAATGACACAATACACCAGAAAGATTTAATTGATATTTATAGGACATTCCATTCAAAAACAGCAGATTACACTTTCTTCTCAGGAGCACATGGAACATTCTCCAGGATAGAGCACATCTTGGGTCACAAATCAAGCCTCAGTAAATTTAAGAAAATTAAAATCATATCAAGCATCTTTTCTGACCACAACACTATGAAATTAGAAATCAACTACAGTGAACAAATGTAAAAAAACACAAACACATGGAGGCTAAACAATACATTACTAAGTAACCAACAGATCACTGAAGAAATCAAAGAGGAAATCAAAAAGTACCTAGAGACAAATGTCAACGAAAACACAAAGATCGAAAAACCTATGGGATGCAGCAAAAGCAGTTCTAAGAGGGATGTTTATAGCAATACAAGCCTACCTCAAGAAACAACAAAAATCTCAAATAAACAATCTAAACTTACACCTAAAGGAAGTAGAGAAAGAAGGACAAACAAAACCCAAAGTTAGTAAGAAAGAAATCATAAATATCAGAGCAGAAATAAATGAAATAGAAACAAAGAAAACAATAGCCATATTCAATAAAACTAAAAAGCTGGTTCTTTCAGAAGATAAAAAAAATTGACAAACCATTTTCCCGACTCATCAAGAAAAAGAGGGAGAGGACGCAAATAGTTAAATTTAGAAATGAAAAAGGAGAAGTTACCACAGACACCGCAGAAATACAAGGCATCCTAAGAGACTACTACAAGCAACTCTATGCCAATAAAATGGACAACCTGGAAGAAATGGACAAATTCTTAGAAAGGTATAACCTTCCAAGACTGAACCAGGAAGAAATAGAAAATGTGAACAGACCAATCTCAAGTAATGAAATTGAAACTGTGATTAAAAATCTTCCAACAAACAGAAGTCCAGGACCAGATGGCTTCACAGGTGAATTCTATCAAACATTTAGAGAAGAGCTAACACCCATCCTTCCCAAACTCTTCCAAAAATTTGCAGAGGAAGGAACACTCCCAAACTCATTCTATGAGGCCACCATCACCCTGATACCAAAACCAACAAAGATAATACAAACAAAGAAAATTACAGACCAATATCAGTAATGAATATAGATGCAAAAATCCTCAACAAAATACTAGAAAACAGAATCCAAAAGCACATTAAAAAGATAATATATCATGATCAAGTAGGATTTATCCCAGGGATGTAAGAATTCTTCAATATATGCAAATCAATCAATGTGATACACCATATTAACAAATTGAAGAAGAAAAAACATATGATCATCTCAATAGGTACAAAAAAAAGTTTTTGACAAAATTCAACACCCATTTATGATAAAAACTCTCCAGAAAGTGGGCATAGAGGGAACCTACCTCAACATAATAAAGGCCATATATGAGAAGCCCACAGCAAACATCTTTCTAAATGGTGAAAAACTGAAAGCATTTCCTCTAAGATCAGGAAAAAGACAAGGGTTCCCATTCTTACCACTATTATTTAACATAGTTTTGGAAGTCATAACCATGTCAATTAGAGAAGATAAAGAAATAAAAGGAATACAAATTAGAAAAGAAGTCATACTCTCACTGTTTGCAGATGACATGATACTATACATAGAGAATCCTAAAGATGTCACCAGGAAACTACTAGAGCTATTCAATGTATTTGGTAGAGTAGCAGGATACAAAATTAATGCACAGAAATCTCTTGCATTCCTATACACTAATGATGAAAAATCTGAAAGAGAAATGAAGGAAACACTCCCATTTACCATTGCAACAAAAATATTAAAGTACCTAGGAATAAACCTACCTAGGGAGACAAAAAAAACTGTATGCAGATACCTATAAGACACTGATGAAAGAAATTAAAGAGGATACTAACAGATGGAAAGATATCCCATGTTCTTGGATTGGAAGAATCAACATTGTGAAAATGACTATACTACCCAAAGCAATCTACAGATTCAGTGCAATCCCTGTCAAATTACCAATGGCATTTTTTACAGAACTAGAACAAAAAATCTTAAAATGTGTATGGAGACACAAAAGACCCCAAATAGCCAAAGCAGTGCTGAGGGAAAAAAACGGAGCTGGAGGAATCAGACTCCCAGACTTCAGACTCTACTACAAAGGTACAGTAATAAGGACAATATGGTACTGGCACAAAAACAGAAATATAGATCAATGGAACAGGATAGATAACCTAGAGATAAAGCCACACACCTATGGTCAACTAATCTATGACAAAGGAGACAAGGATATACAATGGAGAAAAGACAGTCCCTTCGATAAGTAGTGCTGGGAAAACTGTACAGCTACATGTAAAGCAATGAAATTAGAACACTCCCTATCACCATACACAAAAATAAACTCAAAATGGATTAGAGACCTAAATATAAGTCCAGACACTATAAAACTTTTAGAGGAAAACATAGGAAGAACACTCTGTGACATAAATCACAGCAAGATGGTTTTTGATCCACGTCCTAGAGTAATGGAAATAAAAACAAAAGTGAACATATGGGACCTAATGAAACTTAAAAGTTTTTGCACAGCAAAGGAAACTACAAACAAGATGAAAAGACAACCCTCAAATGGGAGAAAATATTTGCAAACCAATCAATGGACAAAGGATTAATCTCCAAAATATATAAACAGCTCATGCAGCTCAATATCCAAAAAACAAACAATCCAATCCAAAAATGGGCCGAAGGGCTTCCCTAGTGGTGCAGTGTTTGAGAGTCTGCCTGTTGATGCAGGGGACATGGGTTCGTGCCCCGGTCTGGGAAGATCCCACATGCCGCAGAGTGGCTGGGCCTGTGAGCCATGGTCACTGAGCCTGTGCGTCCAGAGCCTGTGCTCCACAACGCGAGAGGCCACAACAGTGAGAGGCCCACGTTCCGCAAATAAATAAATAAATAAATAAATAAATAAATAGGCCGAAGACCTAAATAGACATTTCTCCAAAGAATACCTACAGGTGGGCAAGAAGCACATGGAAAGCTGCTCAACATCACTAATTATTAGAGAAATGCAAATCAAACTACAATGAGGTATTATCTCACACCAGTTGGAATGGGCATCATCAGAAAATCTACAAACAACAAATGCTGGAGAGGGTGTGGAGAAAAGGGAACCCTCTTGCACTGTTGGTGGGAATGTAAATTGATACAGCCACTATGGAGAACAGTATGGAGGTTCCTTAAAAAACTACAAATAGAACTACCATATGATCCAGCAATCTCACTGCTGGACATATACTCAGAGAAAACCATAATTCAAAAAGACACATGCACCCCAATGTTCATTGCAGCACTATTTACAATAGCCAGGTCATGGAAGCAACCTAAATGCCTATCGACAGATGAATGGTTAAAGAAGAAGTGGTACATATATACAGTGGAATATTACTCAGCCTTAAAAAGGAATGAAATTGGGTCATTTGTAGACCATTGGATGGATCTAGAGACTGTCATACTGAGTGAAGTAAGTCAGGAAGAGAAAAACAAATATTGTATATTAACGCATATATGTGGAACCTAGAAAAATGGTACATATGGACTAGTTTTCAGGGCAGAAATAGAGACCCAGATGTAGAGAGTAAATGTAGGACACCAAGGGGGGAAAGGGGTGGGGGTGGGTGGGTGGTGTGATGAATTGGGAGATTGGGATTGACATATATACACTAATATATATAAAATGGATTACTAATAAGAAGCTGCACTATAAAAACATACAATAAAATTCAAAAATTCAAAAAAAAGAATGTTGCCTATAGCCTGAAATATACAGGATAGCCCATTCTCAAGGCTCTGACCTTTAAGCATATAACACTCTTCCATTCATACACAGATAAAAAGTTGCAGAATAGAGAATAACATTTGTCTTGTTGGAGGTTTACAGGAACATTGTGACCTGACCTATGAGGACAGTTGCAAGAACAAAGGATTCCCACACCAAGAAGTTTGTGACTACCAACCACGTCCCTTCCTCACCTTGCCTGTAAAAATGTTTTGCTGAAACCCTTTGGGAAGTTAGGGATTTGGGGAAGCATGAGCCACCCATTCTCCTTGCATGGCCCTTCAATAAACCTCTCTCTGCTCCAAACTCCAATGTTTTGGTTTATTTGACTTCATTGTGCATCAGGCATGTAAACTTATGCTTATTAACAGCAGGAGGCCTGATCTCCTTCATCCTTTCTGGACTACCTCTTTGCTTCCCTTTTGTAGCCTTTCCTGGAAGATCTTTTCTCACTCTCTCCAACTCTTAAGGACATGAGAATTGGGCACCTGGGAGCATTCCTAGAATGATAAAACTCCACCTTTGCCTAAAGGAAAGTGGGACTGATTGTGGAGAGGACACCTGACCTTGGACAGTTCTAGCCTATGCCTGGAAGGGCCTCTCCCCATTCTGGGAATCTCTCTGAGCCCACATCACCTTTGTCCCTTCTCAGTGTCCTGGCTTTGTTCTGCTCACTGCATAGGCTTTAATTTTGCCTCTACCCTTTCCTCTGGTCACGTTACAACAAATCTTCCTCATCTACTCTGGCAAAACCACGCAAGCTGGACAGTGAATGAGGGGGTGGAAAAGGAGTTCCTTCATTGCCTCCACCTCCTCCCACGTACACATTTTATAATTTTACAAAATTAAATATTTCTATGTAATTTATAATGGCTAATATTCAATTCAATAGTGTGCCACAATTTCTTAAACTTATCTGGCTTGTTGACTGTATTATTATTATTTCCATTTTAGGAAAGATAGGAATAAAAACTCTTGTAAATTAATAGTTAAAAATGCTCAGGATTGTTTGCAATGGTGGTGTTGTTTTCATTTTAAGAAAATCAGGAAGTACTTCTTTCTGTGAAAAGGCTGGCAGTGAAGAACTAGTTACAAATTTCCTATATTCTCGAAGTAACCAGTTGGCTTAGAGACCCAGAATATGAATACCAAGTGGCCTTATTCAAGTTCCAGGTAAACTACATATGATAGTGTTTAGCGCATCCTTAGAAGAGCAGCAATACATTGATATCCAGTCTAAACCTGATTAAAGAGAAAACTTTTCAAAAGATTTAGTAAGTGACAATATCACAAATTTTTCCAAGTGTCTTCCTAATTCTCTGTCCTTTCATTGCTCTCAGGAGAAGGCAGAATTTTTATTTTATCATCACCAAATGACTTACTCACTTTTTGAAAATATATAGCATCACCAGCTTAGGTTTGAAAAATAACGTCATCTAAACCTTCAGTATCAGAGGGACTGATTACTTTCAAAGGGAGGCTGAGAATAACCAGAGAATATTTACATGATGATCTATGGAATAGGAAACCAAAGGAGAATTCACAATATAAGCTGGCAAAGAGAACTGAAAAGCTTCGACCAAAGGTATGAGAAAAATGAGAAGAGTGATATTTTATGATGTCACATGTCAATAACAAACTGACCGTAAGAAAGTGACTGATCCTTGACTTGGAGTCTGCAAATTTGGGATGCTTCCTCTCACTGGACATACCTGTATTTTTAGTCTTTTGATGGAGGAAATATGGTAATTGCTGATAACCAAAAAACTAGGATTATATCATTTTTTACATTCTTTAATTCCAGTTAATTATTATGTCTAGTCTTACCTATCTCCAATTGTCTGAATGTGTGTTTGCTGAAAATCCCTGGGAACCTACCCTTTTCATTACTCTCTTTTCCCCTTTCTCTAAGAGCTCAGGTGGTCCACTAAGAAAATCCACTCCCTCCATGCTTCTGAGACCCCTTCCTGAGGTTTGTTGATAGTGATCACACTCTAAGATCCTGGAGAGTTTATAACTCATGTAATACTATATCCACTTTGCTCTAATTATGGTTCAAAGATGCACAGTAATTCAGGCTTCGAGCAACAGCCCATGACATTTTCCTGACCATAGTGATATGCTCAGTTTTGTCTAAAAAGGCAGGAGGAAGTCAGTATTATTATCAATTGAGGAAATAATATATGTTCTACTGATATTGTTAAGGAAACAGTAGCCCCAGCTGCTGCTGGCAACTCTCTTGAGCTATGAAAAAAAGGAAGCCAGTAGAGGAATAAAGGATACAGATAAAAGAGAATGTAGACAGGAGAACCCAAGAGAAATGTTACTTGAGCCCTGGTCAAACTGAGCTCAAAGCCTTCCTCACTGCTAGATTTTTCAGTAATGTGGTCCAGTAAATACCTTAAATTTTTGAGCCAAATCATTCTGGGATTTTTCTTACTTTCAACTTCAAATGTCATATCTAACACAATGGGTTCTCCAACAGGAAGGATAGGATCTGGTCCCCACAGCTGGAGTGGCTCACCTGCCATCAAAGGGAGAACTCAACTAAAATAGAAACGGACACAAACACAATTACTGTGAACTTTTCAAACCCATGTTGTGACTTTAAACAGGGAAGAAAATCAAAACGTCTGACAATGTGCAATCATAAATTCATTGAAACTTATGCAGAAGTGTTTCCACCAAAAATGCTGAAGGAATATTTAGTCAAGGCAGTCTATCCTAGAAAGAACAAATGACATTTAACAAACATTAAAAGAAAAAGACACTTACGATTCTTTTCATCTCTTTATTTAAGAAGCAATACCCTTATATGGCAAGACTGTGGTGTTCTTGACCCACATGGAAAATTTTGTCAGTGTTCTCATAGAATAAATGTTTTTTTCCAGATTATGGAAAATCTGACCAAAACCATTTTTTTCCACAATGGAAGCTTGTGGCGAGGGAGGGGTGATGATAAGGGGGGAAGGTAGATTAGTGGTCTTGAAATATGCAGATGCATGAAAAGTCTGGGTCTTGCCATCAGTTAGGTGAGGGGAACTTCTTCAAAAAAGCATCATTTTTTTTTTAAGTATTCAAAAACATGTATTCTTGAACAGTGATCTGGATGAAAGTAGTATTCTGAGAAACTTTTTTTTTTTAGGATAATGAAGCTATTTTAGTATTATTTAAAATAAGAACAACCTTTAAACCGTATGAAGTGGGCAATAGGGGAGAAGCACGCCTTCCTGAGAAGGGTCCTCCGAGAAGGGTCTTCTCAGGGGCAAAGGCAGCAAGGGTGGGTGGGCAGAAGGGAGTGCAGGCCTGGACGTCAGCGGTGCTTCCTCGGGGCGGGCTCTGCAGGTAGGAGGGGTGGCTCTGGGGCTTGGCAGCTCCTGGCTGGAGTGGAGGGAGCTGGCCTAGCGGTCCGTGCCAGTGACTCAGGCAGGGGTGGGGTAGGGCAGGGGTCAGCTGGGTAAAAGAAATGTGGGTTTGAGTGTCAGGAGGAGGTGGCCTTGGCTCTTAGGACTCAAGGGGTACATCAGGCTGCAGGAGGCCCAGGCCCGGGAGTGCTGATCCGCCCCCATCTCTCCAGCGAGGCTCTGTGACTGTGCCCTGGGCGGATGGGGGGTGGGGGGGCCTCACAGCAGGGTGGGCGGCAGACAGGGAAGGCTCAGGCAGGGCTGCTGGTCAGGCTGGGGCTCAGTGTCCTCTTGTCGGAGGCGCTTGCACCCAGCGCAGATGCTTCTTCTCAGAGGCCCCAGCCTGGGCACAAAGACAGGGACCACTCCATTCCTCATCACGGGCCTGAAGGCCGACAGCCTGGGCTCCGGGCTCTCAGACCTGAGAGGCCCGTCGAGCCGCCTTTGTCCTTCCTCGCATCGGCTGAGGGCCCTCAGCGCGGTCTCCTTGGCACAGGTGTCCGGGGACTCCTGGCTGGGCGGACATGTGGACAAGCTGCTTAGGCTTTCAACGGGGGGGCGGTACGGATGTCCACCAGGCTCTGCGTGTGGCAGGAGAGGCGGGCGTTCCACTGGGACCTCATCGTGAAACCGTTGCCATGGCCGGAAAACCCCAGCCCCGAGGAGGTGCGGAGGGGCGGCCCCCTGTGAAGGCGTGTCCAGCCCTGGGGAGCCGAGGACCCGCGGACCGGGTAGTACTCCCAGCTGCGCAGGGCGGTGGGGAGCGGCCGCCTGCTGCGGAACCAGAGCCCGCGATCCTGGCGGCGGCGGCGGTAGCATAGGATTGGGCGCCTGTCCCGGCCCATCGGGAGGCAGGTGCCGCGGGCGGGCCCGGTCCATGGGAACCATGGGGACCGGCGCTTCCGAGCGTGGGCTGGCTGTGTGGCCTTGGCCGTGCCCAGGTACATGCTCAGGTAGCTGCCCATGCTCGTGGGTCAGCGGGGTCGGACCTTCGACGGGCTTTGGCTTCTGGGCGGCCCCGAAGTCTGTAGACGCGAAGCTTACGGCGCTGAGGCGATCGTTGGCATCGGGGTGTGGGACGGTTCGTGGGGCGTTGGAACCTCTGGGCACGAGGTCCTGCACGCGCCAGGCCGGGGCCTCGCGTACTCACTCGGGGCCTCGCGTACTCACTCGGGGCCTCGCGGACCCACCCGGGGCCTCGCGGACCCGGGGCCTCGCGGGGCGCCCCTGTGTTTTGAGCACAGGGGATCCTTCAGCTCCCACTGCTGGCCCAGGCGCTTGGCTCTGGGTGGCAGAGGAGCCCTCCACTTTTTGCCCTTGACATTTAAAGGGAGAAAATATAATAATTTGTACCAGGTCCTGAAAATTGACTGAAGGGCACTCTCATTACTGTAAAAATGAACAAAACGCACTTGAATGCTCCTTTAAGGAAAAAGAGCGAATTTACTTGTATTTCTACAGAGGCTGTGTGCTTCTTCTAGAGTGGCTGCTAATGTCACTTTTTGTAATTTTATTCCTTTTTTTTTTAACATCTTTATTGGGGTATAATTGCTTTACAATGGTGTGTTAGTTTCTGCTTTATAACAAAGTGAATCAGTAATACATATACATATGTTCCCATATCTCTTCCCTCTTGCGTCTCCCTCCCTCCCACCCTCCCTATCCCACCCCTCCAGGCGGTCACAAAGCACCAAGCCGATATCCCTGTGCCATGCGGCTGCTTCCCACTAGCTATCTACTTTACATTTGTTAGTATATAAATGTCCATGCCTCTCTCTCTCTCTCTCTCTCTCTCTCTCTCTCTCTCTCTCTCTCTCTCTCTCTCGCCCTGTCACAGCTCACCCTTCCCCCTCCCCATATCCTCAAGTGTTCTCCAGTAGGTCTGTGTCTTTATTCCTGTCTTACTCCTAGGTTCTTCATGACATTATTTTTTCTTAAATTCCATATATATGTGTTAGCATACGGTATTTGTCTTTCTCTTTCTGACTTACTTCACTCTGTATGACAGACTAAAAAAGCATCATTTTTTTAATACAAAAAATGTTTATATATTTTGGAGACTAATCCTTTGTCAGTTGCTTCATTTGCAAATATTTTCTCCCATTCTGGGTGTTGTCCCTTCATCTTGTTTATGGTTTCCTTTGCTGTGCAAAAGCTTTTAAGCTTCATTAGGTTCCATTTGTATATTTTTGTTTTTACTTCCCTTACTCTAGGAGGTGGGTCAAAAAGTATCTTGCTGTGATTTATGTCATAGAGTGTTCTGCCTATGTTTTCCACTAAGAGTTTTATAGTGTCTGGCCTTACATTTAGGTCTTTAATCAGATCTTTATTAGAGTATAAATGTTTTACAATGTTGTGTTAGTTTCTGCTGTACAACAAAGTGAATCAGCTATATGTATACATATATCCTTATATCCCTTCCCTCTTGAGACTCCCTTCTACCCTCCATATCCCATTCTTCTAGGTCATCACAAAACACCAAGCTGATCTCCCTGTACTATGCAGCAGCTTCTCACTAGCCAACCATATTACATTTGGTAGTGTATATATGTCAATGCTACTCTTCATCCCAGCTTCCCCTTCCCCACCCGTGCTCTCAAGTCCATTATCTAAGCCTCTGTCTTTATTCCTGCCTGGCCACTATGTTCATCAGTACCACTTTTTAAATTTCCGTATATATGTGTTAGCATATGGTGTTTGTTTTTCTCTTCCTGACTTACTTCACTCTGTATGACAGATTCTAGGTCCATCCACCTCACTACAAATAACTCAATTTCATTCCTTTTTATGGCTGAGTAATATTCCATTGTATATATGTGCCACATCTTCTTTATCCATTCATCTGCTGATGGACATTTAGGTTGCTTCCATGGAAAAAAAATAAGTTAAGAGAAATCCTGCCAGACAATAAGTTGCCCAAATCCAGTCCTGACTGGAGTCAGAGTGTTTTAAGAGGACCTTCTGGGGTTTGTTCTCCCAAGTGCCTTCTAGGGACAGGGCAACATGTAGTTAAATGGACTCATGCCAATCGACCATGGCAAGGGAAGTATAGAAGCTGAAATTGTACAACAATTAGAAAGATTACCTTTTTTTCTGTCAAAACTAATAACAAAACAATTATATATGCATTTCAAATATGTGTTTTATCCATTTAATTTTTGAATTTCTTCATTTTATTTCTATTTTATGAAAGTTAATAAAATCTTATCATTATCTTTTACACGGATAGTTTAGGAAATACTGTTCTAAACATCATCAGATCCTAAAATGGTTGCCTCATACCATCAGAGACCTTGTCTAGGAATTTTTGTGCAGTAGAGTGTGTGGGAGAGCAATGTCTTTATATGTACACAACCCACATCCTACAGAAGCAGTGCTGACATACCTCACCACAAATATGCCAAGAGGAATATATATATATTTAGTTATTTCCCCAGGGACCTGAGTGAAATTGGGCATAGATTGACCCACCAATTCCCCTCACTCACCCACTTCCTCCCCAGAGTTTGTCTATGAGAATGAAGCAGAGAAGACAAGCAATGAAAAACTAAAATTTTTATTATAGTACCTTGAAAACTCAGGTTATAGAACATAGAAAAGAGCCTGATATGAGGTTGGAGGGGAGGAAATGTCAAAATAAGGTGGTTAGATTGGGGGTGTGGGGAGAATATCCCCTTCTGGGATGGGTCTTCACACTTGGTTCCAAGTCCACGATGAATTACACACCAGACTCAGACTGCTGACTTCCCTTCTGACCTAGTCCTTTAACTTGCAGGCATAGGATACGTTCATATAACAGTTATAAACTCTCCACTTCAGATACCCTAAAGTGACAGAAGAACTCAAGTGAATGGGGCTGGTGGAGCTTGAGAATCCAATGGAGATGCATCCCAGATTCTGGCCTAGAACTCAAATGCTCTCCTTCATCTTCATCAGGGTCCCACCCCGGGTAAAGAGACAGAAAGAAAGGAGAGAAGAGAGGGGATGGGAACAGACAAGCCAGTATTACAGTTCCAGCCCAGGAGGATTCTCTGAAAACCAGACCCAGAAATGGGGGATGAGGGGAGGGAATAGGCTGGGCAGAAGTGACCTCTTCTGTTTCTTACCTATGCTTTTTGACAGGCTCCCACAGTAGCCAGGGTTTGAGATGGTGGCTGGATTTCTCTCCCAGGCAACTTAATTGAGCACATCAGTACTACTCCGCTCCCATCCACTGGCATTGGGCTAAGAGTCCTATAGAGCAGAGGATGGAGTCAGGTGAGGTGGAAAGGCCTTTAGAGGTCTCCTGGCCTGATTCCCTCAGCTGGAATGCCTGATCCCCTCCCCAGCATCATGGAATTTGCTCTGCTCTTCCATGTGGTGTCTCCACAGCTCTCCTCTGGGAAACTCTCCCTAAATCTGTTGGCACATTCCAAAATGAATGATCACAAAGACCAATGGAACCTCTCAGAGTAACATGTCACTATATGAACTACACTTAGTGGTACATTTGTGATTAACATCTAAACCTTGAAGATAACATCAGTTTTATAAGGGAAAAATGTGTCAGTCCTAAATCTTCATTTAGGACTCACTAAGCACAGTATGTGCAGACTCAGGGAATCATAGAGAACTGAATTACAAGGCATAATGTGTGAATCATGTAAAAAGTTTGACAAGAGGCAGATTAACTTTACCTGGAGACTAGGGACCTGCATATAATTCAGCTCTTCAGCTCGTCTCAAGGCTCTCCATTTTTTTCCAATTATCCTCTGAGCTCCAGGGATTTCTAGGATATTTACTTGGCAGGCACAGGGGACATGGAGGGTCCTGGGTGGCCATAACATCCTGGGAGGTAACAGATTAAAGAGGATGTAAGTGTACCTCTGTGGGGTCATGGAGCCCAATCCAGACGTCTGAGAGGAGTTTCAAATTGTTCTTGGCCAGGGAGGCCATGAAGGATCCCTCAGGCCCACTGAGTACAGACACAAGGTGGCCTGAGGGCCTCTTCTGGCAGGTCATCTGTGTGGAGAAGAGAGACACTGAGAAGGAGCTTGAGATGCTTCATGCTGGGGGAAAGGCAGAGCCGAGGTAGGTGAGAAGGGGTGTGTTTGCAAAAGACGAGGTGCTCATTCTCATGCTCAAGAAGCTCTAGAGAATGGAGACTCCCAGCCCCACAATCTGGTCTGTAAATTGCTTTTCACTATCACCCCTAACTGCAAATCCCAGCACTCAGGTCTGCATCCATCCAGGTTCTGGGTGCTATAAACAAAGCATAGCAGTAGGACACATAGGCCATGGAGACTTTGGGACATCTGATCCGTGCAAAAGGAAGTTTGTTCTGGGAGTCTTCCCCTGGGGAGGAAGAAATAAAGGAGAGGTATGGGGTGAAATGGAGAGAGGGGATTGGAGTGGGAAGGTGACCTTGGGTAACATCTATGAGGCCAGTGCTTTGGGCAGTGACACCAAACTCCTGACTGCCTGTCACCATTGCCAACACTTCCAGGATTTTTTTTTTTTAATTTTGAACGAAAGTTACTAATTGAGAGATAATCTCTTTTGCTCTTACTATTCTCTTTTATTCAAAAGTCCAAGGCTTCTCCTCCTCTGGGCTGACTATTCTTACACTGGATCCTCCAATCATTTTCCTACTCATCTCATTAATGACACTCTATGCTTACCCTCCTTAATCTACCCACATGAATTAGAATCTAATGAGAAAATGGAAATCATCTCATCCCACTGTTACTGGACCAATGCGGTGCCTCCCACCACTAGTCACCCAGAAGGAAGGATGATGATGCAGGAATTGCAGGCAGTGTTGTCGTGTGGGGATGTACCATTACCATGGGAGGCACACAGGAGCTTTGCTCCTCTTCTTGGCCCTGAATAAACACTGGGAACCCAGTGCTAGAGGCAGAGAAATCTCACCTTGGACCTGAGACAGGAACATTAGGCAGGAGCGCAGCATCCATGGAAGGCATCATTTTGTCTGTGATGTGCAGAGGCAACCAGAAAACTAAAGGGTGGTCAGAGAGAGGGCATGAGAAAGCCCCTGTTGTACCTCTTGTCTCTTCCTCTGTCTAGTCCCCTCAGAATAAATCTATCTTGATGGCAACCATCCCCTTCTATATTTCTTGAAAGAATTGGAAAATCTATATACACTACTACACCTGAGACCTCGTGGGACTGCCTTTGCCTTGTCTCAGTGCTCCTGTGTTCTCTGAGGACAGGGATCCTGGTATACCTTCTCTGAAATGTGTGAGGTGAAACCCCTGCCAGGGGTCTCATCTTCTCTCAGCTCCCACTTACCTGTCTTGCAGGGATCTGCACTGGTTTGTCAGGGTAGAAAGGACTGGGCTTTTATAAGAGGATTTGAAGGAAGGGCACTGTAATAAATAACAGGAAAGTGGAGTCATGACAGGGGTCATAGGAGAAGCCTGGCTTTGGTTCAAGGAGATCCTGCCATGGGGAGGAGTCTCTTCCTTGCAAAGCCTGGGAATTGCCACAGATATTGCCTTTTTCTCATTATCAAGTCAGCACTTTTGCCAGGAACAGGTGAAGTTTTTTCTTTCCCTGACTCTTCCCTGTTAGATAACTGTGGCACAAAATGAGGTATTAACTATTAAGGAGCACATCTCCTGGAGTAGTTCTTCTGGTTGATGTCACAAATGCTCACTCCTGTAGGCACACACATGTATTTCTTTCTAACTGTGCAGTAGAATTAAATAAATGTTGGATGTTAAGTGGAGGTGAGTATGGGAATGACAAGTATCACACATAGATAAAGGCAGAGAAGAACTTTGCCTCTTATACATGGTAGCTAGTTTTAAGGAAAACTCAGAATAATCTCACAAGTCTATAGATGAGCCAACATCTTAAGGAAAATGAGTTGCAGAAACTTGCCTTGCTGGTCTTCTTGAGAGATGTAACTTCCCTGATGGATAATGATAATGTGATATATTAAGAGGCAATGAAGGAATTTCAAACCTAGGAAGACTATAGTCAAATGACAGGGAGTCAAAGGAAGAATGAGAGAGGGTTAAGGAAGGGTAAGAGCAAGAGCTGATGAAATTGTAGACCTGATCCTACATTGAATGTAAGTTAGATCTCTCCTTCATCAAGATGCTCACTCCCCTGGACTGATGCTCACTCCCCTGGACTGATGACAACTGCCTTGCAAATTGTCATTGGCTGTAGAAGAATTGTCATTTCTTTTGTATTCTACCTGGGAGGGTGATCAGCTTTGCTTTTACTGAGAAAAACTTGTTAGTCAGGTTTACTTCTGATTTGGAAATTTTGACAGCTCTGTGACACTGAACCTATATGGTTCAGGTTTATTTTAGAGATTCTGGTGAAAAGTTAGGCTGGTATTCTCTACAACCCTGACCCTCATGCAATTTTTATAGGTCAGCTTTTGTGCAGGTGTCTACTCTGGACTTTTGTGAAGCGGTCAATGCAACTCAGCTTGTAGTTGATTTATGTCTTCCAAATCCAAAAGTCAATAGAACTCACAAATAATATAATAGGAAGGATAGCAAAGCCAACAGATTCATTTGTTAAAAAGTAAGGATGGAATTACTTCACCAAAAAATAAGTAAATGTAAGGATATAACTATAGTGAGAGTTCAGTGAAAATTAAAGTTTAAAAAAAAACAGAATACCATACAAATATGTTAGGATGACTTAAAAAGTAATATTGCTACATTAAAAGTATTATTTCAGTGAATTCTCTGGTGGTCCAGTGATTAGGACTCCATGCTCTCACTGCCAAGGGCCTGGGTTCAATCTCCAGTTGGGGAACAAATATCCTACAAGCTACATGGCATAGCCAAAAAGAAAGAGAGAATTATTTGAGAAGAAGTAAATAGTAGCAATCACATATGCAAAATGGAGTATGTATGTTCTTGAATTCTTGAAAAACTCGGTGTTGTGGGGAAAGATACCATTTTACATTAAAATACCCTAAAGATATACATCAACCTATTGTAGTAAGTAAATTTGAATGTTGTCTTGATTAATAAAGTACACCATTTGAGGGACAGTTGTGAAATTGTCAACATACCCATGGGAGAGCCAGAAGACAAAAAGGGAAGATTTAGGTATCACAGGTAAAATTTTCCCCTCTCTTTAGCTGTTCTTGTTGTCATTTCACTACCAGAAAATCAGGAATGGAAAAAAAAACAAACAAACAAACTCCAGAACACTCTAGACTATGGAGTTAGTGACTTAAAAAGAAATAGCATTCCTTGGACTTCCCTGGTGGCACAGTGGTTAAGAATCCACCTGTCAATGCAGGGGTCACAAGTTCGAGCCCTGGTCCGGGAAGATCCCACATGCCATGGAGCAACTAAGCCCGTGTGCCACAACTACTAAGTCTGTGCTTTAGAGCCTGCGAGCCACCACTACTGGAGCCGGCACGCCTAGAGTCCATGCTCTGAATCAAGAGAAACCACCACAATGAGAAGCCTGCATACTGCAAAGAATAGCCCCCACTCTCCACAACTAGAGAAACCCTGTATGCAGTAATGAAGACCCAATGCAGCCAAAAATGAATAAATAAATTTATTAAAAAAAAAAAAAAGAAATACCATTCCTCCAAGAAAATAAGGTCTATTTGTCTATTTAGAGTGATCACTTTCAGCACTGTCTTGACAGGAATGCCGAATGTCTTGAGTATGAGTAGAAATCCATGACTTTTAGTTGAAGGTGATTTAATTTATCAAGCAGATGGGATTTTGAGCACATCAGCAGGCTGCTATGGGAAGCCTTGGGGTCTTTCCAGTGATGGTTCTGATTTTTCAACTCACCTATGTATCACCATTATAATCCTTTGCTAGAGCTTTAACTGAACAGTAGATATAAAGTGGAAGAGGAAGTGCACATGAAGTTGATGAACCAGATTTTGATTTCTGCTATACCTCATTAGCTATGCTGTCTATGTTGCCCCTCATTCTTTAAAGAGAGACTGCCTTCCGATGCCCCTTGCATCTCAGGAAGGTGACTTGCAAACAACAGCAGTTATTGAAGCCACTTCCTCCCATCCAGGTTTTTCTCATTCCAGCTTTGTTAATACTTTGTTCCTATTTTCCACTACCCCCAAGATCTTTGCTCTGAACTAGAATCTTGAGCTCTCTTCCCAGTATCTCCAGACTTAGTGTTTAATGTGCTTTCCCAGTTGGCTTAAGTGATCTATAAGGACACTCTTAGCTCTAGCTCTATAAGGTACGACATACAAATGTTCAGCAAAACATTAAACATTAACATTCTGAGTTACAGACCCAGGAGGTATTCAACTGGGTGATGATTTGTCTAGTTCCATCAAACTACACCACAAAAGGACTCTAAAGTTACTTATTTGTTGATCTAGATATATTTAGGAGCCCACCAGAAGGTTATATGCTATATTCAAACATCATGCCTTTGAAATGAGTAGAAACCCAACTGTGCCTTCAAGAACCACTGACCCCACCCAGCATAATGTTGACCACAGAAATGCAAACACTTCCTAGTCCCCTTGATCTGCTTAGACAAACTATTGTTGGCTCTGATCTTTAATTTTTTACAGAACTCAGTTTTATATCTTTACCTTCAATCCCAGCGTCTTCGGCTATTTTGACTTAGTATATGATTTTGTTTTTGCTAGGACTTTCCTTCCCTCCAGTGGAGTTGTCCCTGCTTCTCTTCATCTACTGTATGCATTATGATACTTTTGGCTGTAACAAAAGACCCAACCATAAGCAGCTTAAATAATACAGAGATTTATTGATTTACTTAAGTATTCTGGGAACAGACTTTTTCAGGTTTCACATTCAGAAGTTCAGAGATGTCAGGACTGTAGGTAGAGATCTCCATGATGACCTTGGCCTTTTCCTCATGGACAGAAAATATCCACAGCAGCCTAGGCATTGTCCAACAATTTCCAATGCAGTAAGGAAAGAAGGGAAGATGAGAAAAAAAGACTCCCTTCTTATACATTCTTTCTTACTATGGAGGAATATTTGTCTCACAAGCCTGTAGTCAATGTAGTCTTATATCTTATTGGACAATGTTGGGTTGCAGTTCTAGTCATCCCCCTTCCAAAAGAAGGTCTCAAAATTGTCATAATTTTCTTTGACCACTCAGGATTCATCTTCTAGGACTGGACATACTGTCTTTCATGCAAAGTGGGGGTTCTGTTAGCAGAATTTAAAAGAATAGCTGTTGTCAAGTCAGTCAACATGTCCACTGTAATTATAGCCATGCTCAAGTTCCTTAGTTACTGATCACAGAGGATATTTTGCTAAATTCATAGTCTTTATTGCTGACCAGTTTGTGTCCTGAACTATGTTATAAATTTTCTTCCCCTGGTAAACAATCATGAAGTTTTCCATTTAGAAGTCTAGAACAGAGGTAAGGAAGTAATTTCCATCTTTCCTCCCCCTGTATCCATTCTGTCCCATTGAGCCCTCCATAACTTTGTGCCTTTCAGGCTGTCTAGAGTTCTACTCCTCCTGACACAGTTGATAAAATTGTCCCTCTCCCCTAATATTTATAATCTCTTACTTTCTCTCTCTAGAAACTATTCCCACTCAATTTGGAGGGAAGATAAAGATCCTCCAATTTGTGTGTGAGCCCTCAACACACAAACTTTGCATGAGAAACTTTGTATCATATCCGGTACCTGAGTTCCCCAGTGTCCTCTTCTAGAGTGCATACTCCTCTTAGGTTGTTGAGAATTCAAAGGTGCCTTGACTGACATAGGACACAGGCTTCTTTCAGGCTCACTTAGTTTAAGCTATTTGCATATAAGGTGCTGACATGCATTGTAACTCACTCAAGTAAAAAGGAATGATTTAGGAAGGACACAGATTTATCTCAACGCACCCAAGATTAGGGCATATAGCCAAGTCTCACGAAGTACTAGACAAAGGAAGAACAAAGTCAGAAAATGAGGGTATGCTCTCCTTCCTTTTCTTTTTATTTCACTGGGTTTCATTCATATTCTTTTAGCCTGTCAGTTTCCTTGCCTTGGTGATACAGGAAGAGTGATCAAACATGGTTAATTCATTAGAGTTCTCCTAAACTTTTCACTTCATAGACTTAAAAATTGACTACATTCTCAGTGAACAAATTAATTTTCAGTACAATATCTGATTAATGTAGGTAGGCCTGGGTATTTACTCCCATTCAGTCAGTTGGGGCAAGGAATTTGAGTCACTTGGTATTATTATGGGAGCTGCACTCACCTCTTAAATAGGACCTGTGGATGAGACCTAGTTCTTAGAGAAGGGGACCAAGAAGGCACCCCATCATAAGTTACTGCAGCAAACAGACTATTTCAGCCTCTTGTTCTGACTTTGGCTTGTTTTCTGACCTAGATACCCTTCTTGGATATTTCCTCAGGTACCATAACTCCTTCTGACCTTGGACTGTCTTCCACTTATCCAAGCGTTATCCTATTGGCTGTTGTGTTCACTCTTCTCATGGTATTTTTCTAATCCTCATCTGCTTCGAGAACTATGTGTTTTGAATTTCTACCAGTCACTGGGAACCAATGAACTGGACCAAACCTCATCTCCAGTTGGATCAGCACATCCCCACAGGCTCCTCAGCCTCTGGTGGTGCCTCTATCATTGACTTTACACTCCATCTAAATTTCGGTAGATAAAAATATATGATAGTAATAGCAAATGCACATAATAATTGGATAAAAGTTAAGGGAACTTATTTGCCAATATCACCGAATGTGACACGTGTTTCACTCTTTTTAAGTTTTTCTCACTCTACTTCATTATGTCCTTATTAACTAGTCTGAGTAGTTTGTTCAAATACTATATTTACACAGCTAGATTTTGATTACTTACAATATAATTCTTAATGGTAAGAGAGGAATTCTTCCTCTTATATTAGCCAAGTCTCAGCTTTAAGTTTTCTTTACCAAAAAATAAGGTAACCAAGCTGTACTTTTTATTCCTATTACCTTCCAAGTCCAATAATATTAATATTTGCAGATAAGCCTCAGTTGGTTATTCCTAGAATAATACAAGGGGTAAATGATCTCTTTGCAGGAATCCAGTATCTTTCTTCCAAGGATGTCAATATGTGAAGAGCTCCAGGAAGATGACTTAGCAGAGTCAAGTTCAAAAATAGCCTCAAAATATATTTTATTGAAGACATCACTAAAGCACACCATTTGGGATACATTAACCAAATATTCAGGATGCTAGTTTAGTCCTTTCTTCTTATCCTAAGCCTATCAGAAGAAGTGGAAAATAATCAAATATAAAGATACCATGTACTTTGTGAAACAAGGCAAATGGGACAAACCTCAAAGTCCCTCAGGCAATAAGGAAAGTTATCAGTGTATTGCAAAGCTGATACCACAGCTGCTTGAATTTTGTTAGTCATATTCTCGTAATGAATAGTAACTAGTAATTAACAGTAACTATCTTATGACCTATGCAGTTATTGGGGGCAATAAAGTTTTTATCAGGAAATTGTGTCAAATTTTATTTGGTTTCAATGTCTCACATTGGTTTGGGACAGTTCACTCTTGTATTTCATGTTTATTCTTCAAATATATCTACTGAGTATTTTATAAAGGCTATTGGATGTTATTTTTTTTTCTTTTAGGATAAACTGGTCATAATACAAGGTGTTCTTCATTTGATAAATAATTAAGATTATGTTTCCAACAGATTACCACCAATTATATTTAGTTTGTTCGTGGTAATTCTGCAGCTCTGAACTGCATTTCCAGTGGTCACGTTTCTTTTGGCAGCAAATAAAAATAAAAAGAAGAAATACTTCCTTAACCATATTGCTTTTCTTTCCTTTCCTTTTTTATTGAAGTATAATTGATTTACAATATTGGTTTCAGTTGTGCAACATCAGGATTCAATATTTTTATACATTATACTCAATTTAAATTTCTTATAAAACATTGGCTATATTCACTGTGCTGTACAATATATTCTTGTAGCTTATTTATTTTATGCATAGTAGTTTGCACCTCTTAATCCCATACCCCTATGTTGCTCCTCCCCTCTTCTCTCTGCCACTGAAAACCACTAGTTTTCCTCTATCTCTGTAAATCTATTTGCTTTTTTGTACTCATTAATTTGTTTCATTTTTTAGATTCCACATATAAGTGACAACATACAGTATTTTTCTTTCTCTGTCTGATCTATTTCACTAAGCATAATAGGTAATACCCTCCAAGTCTATCCAAGCTGCTACAAATAGCAAAATTCCATATTCACCACTTCTTTGTCCGTTCATCTACTGATGAACACTTAGGTTGCTTCTATATCTTGGCTATTGTAAATAATGCTGCTATGAACATTGGGGTGCATGTATCTTTTCAAATTAGTGTTTTCAATTTCTTTGGTTATATACCTAGGAGTGCAACTGCTGGATCACATGGCAGTTCTATTTTTAGTTTTTTGAGGAAATGCCATACTGTTTTCCATAGTGGCTGCACCAATTTACATTGCTACTAACAGTGTACTAGGGTTCCCTTTTCTCTACATCTTTGCCGACATTTGATATTTGTGTCTTTTTGATGGTATACATTCTAACATGTATGAGATGATATCTCGTTGTTCTCATCGTGGGGATTTTTTGGTAGCCCTCTGATTAGTGGTTACTTATAACTTTTATTTCATCTGATATGTAACTGGTGCCTTCAGGGTATTTCCAAGGATGTTTTGGGTACCAACTTATTGTGTGACATTGAGCAAGTAGTTTTCCCAACCTGAGACTTTCTTACCTTGTATAATGGGGAGTTTGGGATTAGACTATCTTCCTAGATCCTTCTAGCCCTGTGGTTAGTGTTTATATTTCTGAAAAATATATATATATTGAAATATAGTTGATTTACAATATTATTTTATTTTCAGGTGTACAGCATAGTGATTCAGTAATTTTACAGATTATACTCCATTAAAAGTTATTACAAGATAATGGCTATAATTCCCAGTGCTCTACAATATTTACTTTCGCTTATGTATTTTATACATAGTAGTTTGTATACCTTTATCCCATACCCCTATCTTGCCCCTCCCACCTCCCCTCTCCCCAGTGGTAACCACTAGTTTGTTTTCTACATGTGTGAGTCTGTGTCTGTTTTGCTATATATGTTCATTTGTTTTATGTTTTAGATTCCACATATAAGTGATAACATACAGTATTTGTCTTTCTTTGCCTGACTTATTTCACTAAGCATAATATTTTCTAGGTCCATCCAAGTTCCTACAAATGGCAGAATTTAATTATCTTTATGTCTGGGTAATATTCCTCTACTTTACCATTCATCTGTTGATGGAGACTTGGGTTGCTTCCATATCTTGGCTATTGTAAACAGTGCTGCTATGAACATTGGAATGCATATATATTTTCAAATTAGTGTTTTCTGAGGATATATGCCCAAGAATGGAATTGCTGGATCATATGGTATTTTGACTTTTAGTTTTCTGTGGAAGCTCCATACTATTTTCCATAGTGGCTGCACCAGTTTACATTCCCACCAACAGTGTACAAGGGTTCCCTTTTCTCCACATCCTTGCCAACATTTGTTGTTTGTAGACATTTTGATGATAGCCGTTCTGACAGGTGTGAGGTATCTCATTGTGTTTTTGATTTGCATTTCTCTAGTAATTAGCAATATCAAGCATGCTTTCATGTGCCTGTTAGCCATCTGCATTACCTCTTTGGAAAAATGTCTATTACCATTGAGTATGAAATTAGCTCTGGGATGGTCATACATGGCCTTTTTTAGGTTGAGCAATATTCCCTCTACACGCATTTTGAAGAGAGTTTTTATCATGAATAGACGTTGAATTTTTTTCAAATGCTTTTTCTGCATCCATTGAGATGATCTGTAATTTTTATCCTTCCTTTTGTTAATGTAGTGTATCACATTGATTGACCTGTGAATATTTAATCATCCTTGAGTTGCTGAAATAAATACAAATTGATGATGGCCTATAATACTTTATTTATATTGTTGCATTTGGTTGACCAATATTTTGCTGAGTCTTTTTGCATCTATATTCATCAAAGATCAATTTGGCCTGTAATTTTCTTTCTTTCTTTCTTTCTTTTTTTATTTTTTTGGAGTGCCCTTGTTATTTGTATCAGGGTAATGATGACCTCATAACATGAATTGGAAGTGTTCTATCCTCTTCAGTTTGGGGGGAAAGTATGAGAAGTATAGGTATTAGCTCTTCTTTACATGTTTGGTAGAATTCCCACATGAAGCCATCTGATCTTGGACTTTGGTTTGCTTGAAGGTTTTTCATTACAAATTCCACTTCACTACTCATGATCAGTCTGTTCAAATTGTCTGTTTCTTCTTGATGTAGTCTTATCAGGTTCAATCTTTTTAGAAATGTGTCCACTTTTTCCAGCTTGTCCAAAATGTTGGCATATAACTTCATAGTAATCACTTATGATATTTTGTATCTCTGAGTTATTGGTTGTTATTTCCCCTCTTTAATTTCATATTTTGTTTATTTGGGTCCCCTCTCTTTTCTTCTTAGTGAGCCTGGCTAAAGGCTTATCAATTTATTTTATGTTTCAAAAACACAGTTCTTGGTTTCTTTGATCATTTCTAGTTTTTTAATCTCTATTTTATATATTTCCTCTCTGATCTTTACTATTTCCTTCTTTCTGCTGACTTTGGGCTTTGTTCTTTTTCTTTTTTTAATAAATTTATTAATTTTATTTATTTATTTTTGGCTGCGTTGGGTCTTCATTGCTGGGCGCGGGCCCTCTCCAGCTGCGGTGAGCGGGGGCTACTCTGCTGCAGTGGGCGGGCTTCTCACTACGGTGGCCTCCCCTGTTGTAGAGCACGGGCTCTAGACACATGGGCTCGGTAGTTGTGGCTCGCGGGCTCTAGAATGCAGGCTCAGTAGCTGTGGCACATGGGCTTAGTTGCACAGCATGTGGGATCTTCCCAGACCAGGGCTCGAACCCGTGTCCCATGCATTGGCAGGCAGATTCTTAACCACTGCGCCACCAGGGAAGCCCTGTTCTTTTTCTAATCCATTTAGATGGTAGGTTAAATTGTTTGAGATTTTTCTTGTTTCTTTAGGAAGTTCTCTATTGCTATAAAATTCCCTCTTAGAACTGCTTTTGCTGCATCCCATAGATTTTGGAGTGCCATGTTTCCATGTTCATTTGTCTCAAGGTATTTTCTGATATTTATTTGACTTCTTCATTGACCCATTGTTTTAGTAGTATTTTATTTAGTCTCCACCTGTTTGTTCTTATTCCATTTTTCTTTCTGTAATCAATTTCTAGTTTCATACCATTGTGGTAGGAAAATCCTTGATATAATTTTTATCCTCTTAAATTTGTTGAGACTTATTTTCTGGCCTAGCATGTGATCTATCCTGGAGAATATTCTGTGTGCACTTGAAAAGAATGTGTATTCTGCTGTGTTTTGATATAATGTCCTGTAGATATCTGTTAAGTCCAACTGTCTTTTGTGTCATTTAAGGCCACTCTTGCCTTGCTGGTTTTCTTTTGTATGATCTGTCCATTGATGTAAGTGGGGTATTAAAGTCCCCTACTATGATTGTATTATTGTGAATTACTCCCTTTATATTTGTTAATATTTTCTTTATATATTTAAGGGCTCCTGTACTGGGTGCATATATATTAACAAATGTTATATCTTCATCTTGTATTGATCCCTTTATTATTGTATAATGACCTTCTTTGTTTTTTCTTATTGACTTTGTTTTAAAGTCTACTTACGCTGATATAAATATTGCTACTCCAGCTTTCTTTTTGTATCCATTTGCATGAAATATCTTTTTCCATCCTCTCACATATGCTAACAGAGTCTGATTGTGTCTTTACCTCTGAAGTGAGTTTCTTGTAGGTGGCGTATAGATGGATCTTGTTTTGGTTTTTGTCCAGTCAGCTACATCTTTTGATTGGAGCATTTAGTTTATTGGCATTTAAAGTGATTATCAATAGGTATGTACTTACTGCCATTTTGTTACTTAGTTTCTGGTTGTTTTTGTAGTACTTTTCTGTTACTTTCTTCTTCTTTTAGTTTATTCCCTTGTGGTTTGATGTTTTTCTTTAGTGGTAAGCTTGTGTTACTTTCTCTCTAGTTGTTTATGTCTGTTGTAAATTTTGGATTTGTGGTTACCATGGGGTTCATATATGTTGACCTATAATTATATTTTATTTTAAACTGATAGTCATTAAGTTCAAACATATTCTAAGAGATTTACCTTTTCTAATCTTCCCCCCCACATGTTTTGTGTCTTTGATGTCATATTTTACATCTTCATGTTAATCCCTTCACTGTTTATTGTAGTTAAAAATAATTTTACAATTTTTGTCTTTTAATCTTATACTAGCTTATTTGTCTTTTAATCTTATACTTATACTAGCTTATTTGTCTTTTAATCTTATACTAACTTACTTAAGTGGTTGATCCACAGCTTTCAGAATGTAGTCACCCTTAGTAGTGGGATTTTCCCTTTCCCATAAAATCTTACTTTTGTTTACCTTTTCTTTTCCACTTAGCAAAGGCCTTTTAACATATCTTTTAGAGTCAGTTTAGTATTGATGAACTTTTTATTTTTGCCTCTCTGAGAAGTCTTTTATTTTCTATTCTATTCTAAATGATAACCTTGCTTCATAGAGTATCCTAGGTTGTTGATTTTCCCCTTTCAGCACTTTAAATATATTCTGGCCTTCAAAGTTTCTGCAGAGAAATCAGTTGATAGCTTTATGGAGGTTCTCTTGTATGTGACTCTTTGTTTTACTTTTGCTGCCTTTAGAATTCTCTATTTACCTTTAAATGTTGCCATTTTAATTATGATATGTCTTCATGTGGGTCTCTTTGGATTTATCTTGTTTGGGACGTTCTGTGATTCCTGTCCGTGGATATCTGTTTCCTTTTTCAGGTTCAGAAAGTTATATCAAATACATTTTTTACTCCTTTCACTTTATGTTCATATCTTGACATATTTCTTCATATCTTCATTTTTTTGAGAAATAAAGGAGCAAAGTGAAGTAACAAACAGAAAATACAATAGTAGTCTATTTGCATCACCCCTCAGTTCCACTTCTCTTCTTACTTCTCCGTTATGCATTTTTGATCATTCTTCCAATTTAGGTTTTTGTTTTTTTGCAGTATGTGGGCCTCTCACTGTTGTGACCTCTCCCATTGCAGAGCACAGGCTCCAGACACGCAGGCTCAGTGGCCATGGCTCACAGGCCCAGCCGCTCCGCGGCATGTGGGATCTTCCCAGACTGGGGCATGAACCCATGTCCTCTGCATCGGCAGGTGGACTCTCAAACACTGTGCCACCAGGGGACCCCCAACTTAGGTTTTTAATAATTTGCTACATATAGATGTATAAATCAATATATGTAGCATTATTTCATACTGTTTCATACTATGTAATATTTCCTATTATATACATGTATCATATTTTATATAACATTTTAAAATGTTTTTGTTCATTTGACCTTAGTTTTCAAAAATCTATCTACATTGAGATAGTCCTTATTTATTGATTTTAGCTGCAGTATACTATTTATTCATGTAAGTATTTCAAAACGATATATTCATTTCTCTACTCATGGAAATTTACTGTATTTTGTTGACTTTAAGATGTAACTTATCACATTTAAAAACCTCTGAAATCTGAATACAGTGCTAATAATGACAAATATGGCCTGCATCTTTACTATATAGGACAAGGGTCAGCAAACTTCTTCCATAAAGGAATATATAGTAAATAATTTGGTCTCTGTAGACCACACCATGTTTGTCATAAGTACTCATCTCCACCATTGACACATGAAAGCAGCCAAAGACAATATATAAATGAATGGATATGTCTGTGTTCTAGTCAAACATTAATTATGGACATTAAAATTTGAATTTCATGTCCTTTTTGTGTGTCACAGAATATTCTTCTTTTAATTGTTTTCTAACTACTTAAAATGTAAAAAAACAGAAAAAAATTTTAAGCTCTTGAGTCATAAAAAAACAGTCCGTGTGCAAGATTTTGCCCACTGACTGAAGTTTTCTATATAAACACCTGGTATATATAAAATGAAAAGTCAAATAATAACATAATTGATTGATTATAGTATGGTAAGAGCTTTGAAAAAACATGTATAAAGATTTTTAAAACATAAGACAGAAAGGACCTGATCTGATCTTAGCAGACAGATAATAAGTTGATCTGAATCCAAATTCCAACTGAAGGTTTTCTGCAAGGAACTAGAAAATGCAGATCCAAGTTCCAGGTCCAAAGTCCATGTCCAGAGTATAGGTAGTTAGTCAATATCTATGACCAAGGTTAGGTCTAAGTTCAAGTCCACGTGATGGTCCAAAGTTCATATATCTAAGGACAAAAGTCATGTCTAATCTCATGGTCCAAGTTATATTTTCCCCATCTAGGATCTGGCCTATTCTCAGGTCCAAGATCTAGGTCAAATCCATTTATGAGTTCCAGATTCAACATCCAAAGCAAGGTACAGGTTCAGGGTCAAGGTAAATTTCTAAAATTCAAGTTCACATCTATGTCTAGAATTGAAGTACAGATCCAAGGTCAGGTCCAGGTCCAGATATAAGGTCCACATCTAAGATTAAATCTCTACCTCAATGTCAAGGTCTAAAGCCAAAGTCTACCAACCATGGAGCATGATTAAGAGCAGATTCAAGTTTCTGGACAAATTCAGGTTCAAATTTTAGGTCTTATGTTTCATTCCAATGTCCAAGTCCAGGTAATAAGTTCAGATTAAGGTCCAAGATCAAGATCTGATATCTAGGTCTTGGTCTGAAGTCCAAGTTCGAAATCATGGTTCCAAGCACAGGTAAAAGACTGAAGGTCCCATTCCAATGTCTATATTTAATACAAGTTTATGGTAAATGTCCATAGCTATGATACAATATACATGTCTTAGGTCAGGTCCAGGTCTAGGGCCATGTCTAATGTCAATCTCAAATTCCAGGTTATTCCAGGTTCTATGACTTTCCTCCCTTTCCTTCACAATGACATCTCTTCCTTTGTAACATCTGTCATTTCCCCTAGATTTTATTCATCCTTTTCCTTCTTCTACCTAAATCTAATGTTGATTCCCCAGGATATTCCCCTCTTCTAACACTTGCTAATTCTCCCTCAATATTTCCCCCCATCCTTTCCCTTCTCCTGTCTATGACACAAGCTGATTCCCAAATATTTTCATAAGCAAAAGCATAAGAGCAAGAAAGCCCAGAAATATACATCCCTCTCAGTTTCACTTTCCTAGTATTGATGCTTTTTGTCTCTCTATGCTGGCTGCTTAGGGCAAGAGTGAAAATTAGACCTGAAACAAAGGATTTCATCTGAGTGAAGTTCCTGCATCTGGACAAAGACTCATCCTTCAAGTGAAGAAGAGCACAGTGACAGATGCTGCCCTATAATGTGAATAAATACATCTGAGTTCAGGATTTTAATACTGAATGAAACATAATATGTTGGTCCTATGTATAATTAATGAACATGCTTCCCTTGTTATCTTCATTTCTATAGCTGTAGGATTTATGAATATGCAAGTTAGAAAACCTTAATATGTTAACCCATATGGTCTATGGTGGCCTTCACTGGGATGTAGCCAACACTTGTATGTAGTTACTGATAAGGAGTTATGGTCAGAATTAGACCTTGTATTCATAATTCATACACATAAGTAATCCACAGGAGGCTTTTGTTAATATGACTAAAAATCTATAAAATACAAAAGAATAAATTGGTAACTTATTTTACATAAAAATAAAACACTTGAATGAAAGAGATTTAATAAAATATCAAAGTAAAAAGGCAAACCTGGGAACAACCATTTCTAACGTATACCAAAAATATAACAAATATACGATTTCCCATAAAACAATTTTAAAAGACCAACACTCAGTAGAAAAATTGTAGAGAATATGAAAAAAATAGCTCACAATAAAGGAAATGTAATTTTCTTTTAAACATATAAAAATATGAATGATCTATTACAAATATGCTCACATATAATAAAATAGTTACAAATTTAAACTATACTGTACTTTTCGCTCTATTTTTTGATAAACTTAAAACTTCTCAAAAATGAAGTCTATTAATTAAAGTAAAAGTATACTGACTCAGAGTGACAAAGATCTAGACGTTTGATTGTACACTATGTGAGCAAGAATGTGAAGAAGCAGAACCTTCATATATGAAGCTAGGGAAGATAAATTAGTTTGCTGCCTCCCCCTCCATAGGGCAATTTAGCAATATCTATCAAAATACACAATGTGTGTACCTTTTGATCCTAGAGGGTTTTTCCTTGATATTTGTTATATGAATATCATTGCGTGTATACAAAATTAAATATGTTCAAGTTTGCTCATTATAAGGCTATTAGTAACTGGAAAAGGATAGAAATAGCCTAAATATGTATCAAAGGAGTAGAATAAATAAACTCTGGTATCTCCATTCAATGAAATACAGATCCACAGTCACTGAACATGGTGTGTTTTATAATTCAGAACTTTTAGATTTAAAGGTAATATGGTAACTGTGCATTACATGACATTCAAAGACTAGGACAGCACCTCTTTATCAACCACATTAACATTCTGCAGCAAAGTGTTTGAAAAATCACATTAAGTAGGATATATAAAGACCATAATATCTAAGCATCTTCAGGTCAGGGCAGGGCAGTTCAGAGAGGGTGAGACTGCATTGCTGGGTCAGGTAGAATAGTGGTTCCTTAAAGATGTTCATGTCCTAATCCCTGGAACCTATGAGTCCCAGGGTTACATGACATCGCATTAGTTTATATATATTAGGTTATATGACAAAAGGAATTTTACAGATGTAATTAACATTATGGACATTGAGATAGTGAGATTATCATGTATTTTCTGGATGAATCCAGTACAGTTGCATGAACCGTTAAGAATAGAGAACCAAAAAAAAAAAAAAAAAAGAATAGAGAACCATCTCTGGCTGGAAACGAAAGTCAGAAGAGAAGAGGAAGAGAGATGTGGCAGAAAGGAAAGGCACAGAGGACTCTCTGCACCATTGTTGGTTTACAGGTGGAGGGGGCAAAAAAGAATACAAATGTCCTCAGAGGGACTGAGAGAGGCTGACAGCCAACAAGGAAATGGAGACCTCAGCCTTTCAAATGCACAGAACAGAATTCTCTGATTGGTCCATGTCATACCTAGACTTCTAAACTGTTTTAAGAATCTAACTTTGTGGTAATCTGCCCAGGAAGCAATGGAAAACTAACACAATCACCAAATAGAAAACTAATACAATCACCAAATGAGTAATAAAAAACACTTTGTGGGCTTCCCTGGTGGCGCAGTGGTTGAGAGTCTGCCTGCCGATGCAGGGGACACAGGTTCGTGCCCCGGTCCGGGAAGATCCCACATGCCGCGGAGCGGCTGGACCCAAGAGACATGGCCGCTGAGCCTGCGCATCCGGAGCCTGTGCTCCGCAACGGGAGAGGCCACAACAGTGAGAGGCCCGTGTACTGCAAAACAAACAAACAAACAAAAAACACTTTGTTTTCAATTTTTTTACATTTTATTAAAGTATAATATATATGCAGAAAAGTCCACAAATGATACAGGAATAATTTAAGGAATTTTCAGTGACTGAATACATCAGTGCAGAGCCCAGATCAGGAAATAGAACAGTATCAGCATCCCAGAAGATCCACCTGTGCTTTCTTCCACAGAGCCCTGACTTCAGATACTTAAATGAGTTAGGCCTCCTTCTGTACTTGACATAAATGAAATCATAAAAGATGTGTCATCTTGTGTCTGGCTTCTCTCAATCAACTTTGTGTTTGTGAGATACATCTAAAATATTTTGTGTACTTATAGATTGTTCATTCTATTTGGTGTATGGTATTCACGATATGGATATACTGTAATTTATTTAACTTTTTTTCTGTTAATGGACATTTGGGTATTTCTCAGCATTTGGCTTTGTGAGTAGTGCTGCTAGGAACATTCTAATACATGTCTTGTAGCATATACATGTACACTCTATTCTTAGATACATATCTGGGAATGAAATACTCAGTGATTTAAAGTTTTGTTTTATTTTGTTTTTCTGAAAGGCAAATAAAGAGTTGAAAATCCATATTGTATATCCATAAAAAAAGGAAATGGCAGCTCTTGCTATACTGATGAGAAAAAAATCTTAAGAGATTATTATAAGTGAATAAAAGGTACAAATAGAGTACATTGTATTTTGTATAAAAAGAGGATAGTAAATTATATTAATATTTGCTTTCATATGCATGAAGAAACTCTTGGAGGATAATAAAAGTGACCACTTTCATATATACGGAGTGGTGGTGGGAATCCAAGGAGAAACCAGAAGTAGGAGAAAAACTTCCCATGCACACATGTACACACACGTGTGTATATATATATCCAGCTTTTAGCAATGCAGCCCTTCTTCTGGGGTAACTGCTGCCTTCCCTGGGGAGAGCTCCAATCCTCTCTCTATATTAAAGGTGACTAGAGGCATTGCCCTGCTTCATAATAAAAACAAACAAGAGAACTAAAACACTTTCTAAAACCATAAATTATATTTTAAAACAAAATACCCTCATTATGTGTAAGGCTCTAAAGGGAAAACACTGCATCCAGTTTTCCCTGGTTTAAAACTGTGGCACATGTTTCCAAGGTAAAATTTTATAAGAGAAGTTAGCATGCTTTCCTTCCACCCTAATGAAGACCTGGAGTATACTATCCAAATTAGAAGCAATGTAAATCTGAGAAATCAAGAAGTGTTTTTTCAATGCTCAAAACAATAACCATATTTGTTTCCGCCATCCATAATATATATTCCCATGGCAGCCTCCTAAAAGGAGCAGCCTCACAGCCAGGCTTGGCTGCATGGGCCTGTCAGACCTCTGCACCTCTTCACCTCCTTTGGTCCTGTCCAGTAGGAAAGCACAGGGAGGCACAGAGCCACCTACTCTGTCCAAACATAAAGCCAAAATACATTATGAGTGTGAAAGTGACTCACCAATTTCTGGTCCCAAGTCAAAGCTCAGTAAAAGTTTGTACCATCTCCTCCAATCACAGTCATAAATCTGGCTTCTTCTGCCTAAAAAGTCATCATAATTGATAAAATGGCTGCATTTCAAAGACAAAACAGTCAATATACTGGGCAGGTCTCCCCATCCATTTCTCAGAAGCCATACACGCAATTTATGACCCTTCTAACTGATCATCATTCAGGAATGCATTGATTTTTTTAACCACATAGTTGACATCTCTGATCCATGGCTTCAAAGGAAACTGATATTTAAACAGCAAAATAATTTCAGCCTTTATATTTGTAAGTGATCAGCAATTCCCATCATTTTATACCACTTTCTGCAAGCTTCTGGCTCCAAGAGAATCTATGATTTATGGCCTTCACATTGAAGAAACAAATCAGCGTTTCTTCAGTGCAGGAGCTCTGTTGAACATTGTGGTTGACAAATTCTAAAGATATTCCCCCAAGATTTCTGCCCCCTGGTTATTCAATCAAACACTAGTCTAGGTACTGTTGTAAGGACGTTTGTAATTAAGGCTACCATGTATCTGCTCTTAAATAGGGAAATAGCCTTGGATTATCCAGGTGGGCACATCACATGAACCCTTCAAAGAAGAAGAGGGAGACAGAAAAGTCAGTCTGAGAGATGTGGCAGAGGAAGGGAGGAGAGATTAGACAGCAGGGGAGGACAGAGACCCCTTAAGTGTGAAAAGGACGTGACCCTTTATTGCTGGCTTTAAAAATGGAGGAAGGGGAACATGAGCTAAGGAATGTTGTTATCCTCTAGAAAGTGAGAACAGACCCCAGCTGACTGCCAGGAAGGCAAGAGAGACCTCAGTCTTACAAGCACAAGGAACTGAATACTGCCAACAACCTGAGTCAGCTGGGAAGCAGATTCATCACCAGTCCCTCTAGAAAGAAATGCCACCCTACTGCTACATTGGTTTCAGCCTCGTGAAACCTGGAGCAGAGAAACAGTTGAGTCATGCTATGCCCAGATTTCTCAAATACAGAACTGTGAGATAATAAAAGTGTATTGTTTTTAGTTGCTAAATTTGTGATTATTTGCTATGGAAGCTATAGAAAATGAATACAAATATTTATTAGGTTTTGTATAAGAAGTAAAATTTTCTGATAAAACATGACATGGTGTCATCTTCACACAAACCACAGTATTCACCCCAATAGCATAGTCATTAACATCCTTACTTTCCTCTGCCTCATTCTGTCTTTACCACCATGTTCTCCTCAAGACAGACTATTGTGACTCTATCATTCATGAATAAATGTGTTTCAAAGCATTTCTGCAAAAACTGAGTGTTACTCATCTTTAAAATTTTTATAGCACCTAGTGCAGAGCCTTGTGCATTGAAGGTCTTCAATAACCACTCACTGGAGTAGATGATTTATTTTTTTTTCCCATGAATGTCATCTAAACACTTTTATATTCTGAGATGTTCTCTCCCAAGTTTAAACCAATTAATGACAATATGTCAGATGTGGTCATTGAGTTGTAGCTTCCCTGAAATGGGACTCGATAACACTAATGCAAACAAACCCTTACCTGACCTCCTAGTTCCACTGGTATATATTTAGGAAACAGGTTATGGTGTAAGTTTCAGTCTCTGGCTGTGGCTAGAAGGAACACAAAATTAGGGATCAGTCTGTCATCATATCTAGAAGTCAGTCTGAAAAGAGGGATCAAGTGTTGGTCTATAGATTCAGAAACATTCTTGAGGATTAACTTGTGGTTAGAACTTATATCATCTTCTGCTTGTGGCTTAAACAGAGTTCTAAATTAACTTTGGAAATTCACCAAAATCTTCAGATTAGTTCTAAGCCTTCTTTAGCACTTACTCTGTGTAAAAACTGACAAATCCCCCTAATTAATGAGCCATGCAACTCCAGGAAAACTGTTTACATTTCCTTAACCCCAAGAATAGGGAGGAAGATTTTGTGAGACATAAAGCAAGTGAGGGAAGTGCTCATGCCCTGTGACAATAGCAGAACCCAGAAAGAAGAAGAAAGACTCCTCTTCTTTCCTGGCAAGGACTCAGCCAGTGAAAAGTCATGGACTCTCTTTACTACAGCACCCCCCAACTTCTTTTTCCCCTCTATAAAAGTGGTCTCTTACCCTTGCCATGTGGGGAGCTTGCACATGACTTGCCACAATTGCAGACTCTGGAATTCCAATTCTCTGTTAATCCCAAATAAACCCACCTTTGCTGAAGAAATATCTGGCAGTCTATTTGTTTTAGGTTAATACTTTGGTGACCCATACAGGGAACAGATAAGACACTCAGAACCTCCAGGGCCGGTGAGCAAATAGGTGCAGAACCCACAATTGAGCCCCTTTTTGCTCACTGCTTTTCTCATTGACCTTGAAGTTATGTCTTCCTCTTGGATTCAAGCTCACACCCTCTTTGCATTTGAAGCTCTCCAGGTTTTATTCATCATCTATTTTAAGGTTTGTCTTTCTGGTTAAGGCCTTGTTCTGTTTACAAGTGCTCATTTGACACTTCAGTCTGATTTTGAGATCAGACTGCTTCAACACAACCTGGCTGAAAATGCTTTCAGCCCTTTCCTTCAGAAACAGGGGCTGCTTCACTGAAACTGTGCTGGCTTTTCAGCTTCAGCCTATTCTTTTGGAAGAAGCTGTTCTCTGGAAACTGGATAAAAAATCTTTGACCTGGCTCTTCTGGACAAAGCTCTTCCCTTAAACTGGCTGGTATTAGTTTGCAAGCTGTTTGAAGTGAGCTGTATAAGCTGTTTGAGAATTGTTCTTTTACTCAAAGTAAAAGAACTTCTGAGAAATGGAATCTCAGTTATCCAAGTACTTTGAGAGTGCCCTGCCCAACAGGGATTCTGGCTGATTTTATGTTTAAAAACCACAGTTCTTACTCATGCTCATTTCTAGTTAAATGGACCAACCTGATAAAAGGAAATTTAGACTATCAATAGCTGTTATGGGATTTTTGAATTCCCCAAACTTATTTCCTTAAAGCAAATTGGATTACAATGGCTCAAAAACTTCCAGAACTGAGGAGAATGTCTCTTTCAATTGGTGTTTTGAGGCTTCCAAATGCTACCAAGATTCTAAAATTGCCTCTCTTTATAATAAAACTTTAAGATTAACTGAGGCAAGATAAATAATTAAATAAAGATAAAATGACTCCCAAAGCCTCAGGCTCTACTTCCATGGATTCCTGTCTCAGGCTCTGCCCCCAGTGCCATCTTGTTTCTCTCCCTTGGCCCCTCAGACACCACTTCCAGCACCCTTTTCCTCCTTTCCTTGTATACTGTTTACACCTCCTCTATACCCTCCATTTCCCCACACTAATTCTCTAGCCAAATTTCCCCTTTTCTCTGAAACTCTCTCCACACACTTTACTCTGAATTTGTTAGAACCTGTTTCTTTAAAATCCAGCCTTCTGTGGATCCCAGAGGCTAAACCCCTTAATTTATTTTTTTAATAGGTTTTTACTGGAGTATAATTCTTCACAATACTGTGTTAGTTTCTGTTGTACAACAAAGTGAATCAGCCATATGCATATATACATCCCCATATCCCGTCCCTCTTAAGCCTCCCTCCCACCCTCCCTATCCCACCCCTCTATGTCCTCACAAAGCACCAAGCTGATCTCCTTGTGCTATGCGGCCTCTTCCCACCAGCCAACTATTTTACATTTGGTAGTGGACCTATGTCGATGCTACTCTCACTTTGCCACAGCTTCCTCCTCCTCCTTCCTCCATGTCCTCAAGTCCATTCTCTATGTCTACATCTTTATTCCTGCCCTGCCACTAGGTTCATCAGTACCATTTTTTTTTTTTTTTTAGATTCCATATATATGCATTAGCACATGGTATTTGTGTTTCTCTTTCTGACTTACTTCACTCTGTATGACAGACTCTAGGTCCATCCATCTCACTACAAATAACTTAATTTCATTTCTTTTTATGGCTGAGTAATATTCCACATGTGCCACATCTTCTTTATCCATTCATCTGCTGACAGACATTTAGGTTGCTTCCATGTCCTGGCTATTGTAAATAGTCCTGCAGTGAATATTGTGGTACATGTCTCTTTTTTTTTTTTTTTTTTTTTTTGCGATACGTGGGCCTCTCACTGCTGTGGCCTCTCCCATTGTGGAGCACAGGCTGTGGACATACAGGCTCAGCGGCCATGGCTCATGGGCCCAGCTGCTCCGCAGCATGTGGGATCTTCCCAGACTGGGGCACGAACCCGTGTCCCTCGCAATGGCAGGCAGACTCTCAACCACTGCGCCACCAGGGAAGCCCGTACATGTCTCTTTTTGAATTATGGTTTTCTCAGGGTATACGCCCAGTAGTGGCATTGATGGGTCATATGGTAGTTCTATTTTTAGATTTTTAAGGAACCTCCATACTGTTCTCCATAGTGGTTGTATCAATTTACATTCCCACCAATAGTGCAAGAGGGTTCCCTTTCCACCACACCCTTTCCAGCATTTATTGTTTGTAGATTTTTTGATAATGGCCATTCTGACTGGCATAGGCTGCTACCTCATTGTAGTTTTAATTTGCATTTCTCTAATAATTAGTGATGTTGAGCATCTTTTCATGTGCCTCTTGACCATCTGTATGTCTTCTTTGGAGAAATGTCTATTTAGTTCTTCCACCCATTTTTTAATTGGATTATTTGTTTTTTTTGATATTGAGCTCCATGAGCTGTTTGTATATTTTGGAGATTAATCTTTTGTTCATTGTTTCATTTGCAAATATTTTCTCCCATTCTGAGACTTATCTTTTCATCCTGTTTATGGTTTCCTTTGCTGTGCAAAAGCTTTTAAGTTTAATTAGGTTCCATTTTCTTATTTTTGTTTTTATTTTCATTACTCTAGGAGGTGGGTCAAAAAAGATCTTGGTGCAATTTATGTCAAAGAGTGTTCTGTGGACACTGTAAGCCACTGTAACACACTGTGTAAACTGTAAGCCATAGTCAAAGATTTTCCCAAAGTAACTGAATAGTCTCACAGATTTGCTGAGGGATTTAAGATAGTCATTCAAACTTATCAACCTGGTTTCTCTGACTTATATCAGCTAGTTTATATGCTTGTTGGTGAAGACCAGACCCAGCAATTGGATGAAAATTGCTAATTGAGAGAATTCTGAAAGGTCTCTAGAATTACAACCAGGAGACCAGCCGACTACCTTATTATATGTTCAGCCTCAGGCAATTGCTAGGTGACTTCATCAGCAACTCCTGGGGTTTTCCCAAAAGTCTGTTGATTGGAATGAAATTCAACCATGCACACAAAAATCTGATGAATCTGTTCATGTCTACAGGTATTACAACTGACTGACTAGAGACTGTTTTAAAGACAATTCTGGTCTTTCTTTAGATGTTGATTCTACCCAGGTAGCTTTTAATTCTATGTTTATTAATGGGCTGAAGCAGGATAGTTCCTGTTTAGGAAAAAAGGACCAGCGTGGAATGGGAAACAATGCCCACTCCAGATTTAGTTAATCTGGCAAATCAGGTCTCTCAAACTCTAGGTGACTCACTTAAAATGAGGACCACCAAAATCTTAATCTTCAACTCCAGGAAATGAAGGCTCCTAAATGAAACTAAAACCCTTGTAGCTTCCACTATTATTGCAAAGAGCCAGGATATTGGAAATGAGATTGTTAAAAGTTAAAGCACTTTAGGCACCTTCAGCCCTCTCATCAGTCTTTCAAATATAGTCTTCCCAATACTCAGTGATAGGGTTCCAAGGCACTAGAGGGGATCTTCCCAACCCTCCTCTTAATTAGCTTGGAGAAACATTCCTACAGATTGGGGATGGATTTCTTCCAATTCTAATTGATACATGATCCATACCCTTGTTGCTCAGTCCCACAACTATAAAGCAGTCCCAGACTCAGGGTACTAAAACACTTCAATTAGTAGGGATCAATAATGAGCCTGGAAGGATTCCTATCTCTGAACCGATGCCTTTTTGTTTTAGGCCCTTTGAGATATTCACACCTTTATCTCCATAGTTTCTCTGCCCCTACCCATTTATTAGGGCAAGAGTTCTTAGATAATTATCATGCCAGAATCCTTTCCAAAAGGTATAATTAATTCTAGAACTTGACAGCAGTCATCAAAGCAACCAATCGAATTAAATGACCATTTGACACCTTTTATTTGTTCTATTTCTGACAGTAGTAGAACTGATTCTGGAAACACTGATTATTTGTTTCTACTGAATCAGCTACATTTTTTATGGGAAAAATCTCCAACTGATGTTGGCAAAATTCAGAGGGCAACTCCCATCAAAATTTATGTAGACTCCTCAAAACCTCTTCCTAAAATTAACCAATATCCTATAAGTAAAGAAGATCTTCAAAGCATAAATTCCATACTAAAAAAATTACAAGGCTCAAGATCTCATTATCCCTTTTACTAGCCCCTAAACACTACCATTTTACCAGTGAGAAAACCTACGTTCTGAGAATGGAAGTTTGTGCAGAACATGGAAACAATAAACAACATTATTATCCCTCAATAGCCTGTTGTTCCTAAACCTCATACTTTACTAACATCCATTCCCACCAGAAGTACATTCTTTACTGTAACTGATTTATGTAGTGCATTCTTTAGCATTTCAGCTGATAAAGCTAGCCAATGCCTTTCTACTTTCACTTGGGAAGAAAAATAATTCACCAGGACAGTAATGCCTCAGGGCTTTACTGAGTCCTTATTTCTTGCAAATTCTGAAGGCTGATCTGGATGATAAAATGTTCCTAAGAGGTTCTACTTTGTGGCAGTATGTGAATGATTTGCTTTTTCCTCTCCTTCTCCAGCCTCATTACAGGAAGACAACACCCACTTGCCAAAGCTTTTAGCCTTAAAGGGGCATAAGGTCACCAAAAAAATGTTGCAGTTTGCCCAAAGCCAGGTTTTGTATTTAGGACATTTGATATCAAAACAAGTGTTATGCCTAGATCCAGATAGAATTTATGGTATCCTAAGTTTCCCAAAACCCAAAGCTAAGCACCAAATTCAACGTTTTCTTGGGCTAGTTGGTTATTGCCAAAGTTGGATTCCAAACGAACCTCTGTATGTTTTACTCAACAATAACAACCCTAACCCAATTTTATGAGAAGTACCAGACAACACAGATTTTAAGGCCTTAAAGAATAGTTTGATGAACACACCTTCCCTTGAGCATCCCAATTTTCAGATTCCTTTTTTTCCTTTTTGTGTATGAAAAGGAAGGAATGCCTTTGAGGTACTCACCCAAAAACATGGGGACCACCATCAATCCACATGCTGTTATAGCCAGCTCTGGACCCTGTGGCACAGGGATACCCCCAGAGCCATTATGGTCACAGTCTTTTTGGTCAAGTTTATCAAGAAAAACCATTGTAGGATATCATTTAACAATTTTTGTACCTCATGCAGTAGTAGCTACCCTGAATTCTCATCACACTCAACATTTCTCAGCCAGTGGACTCACCTCTTTTAAAATTATTTTGTTAGCTGCTCCTCACATAACTCATTTACATTGTAATAACCTTCACCCTGTTACTCTTCTCCCCTATGTCACCAACAAAGTCTCTAATGGCTACTTCATGCTGATGGACCATCTCCTGACTCCTCACAATGATCTACAGGAAATTCCCTTGGGTAACACTGACTTCTCATGGTTCACTAATGGTTCTTACTTAAAAAGTGACAATGGCAAATATTGTGCTGGGTATGCTATTGCAACCCCTTTTGATGTTGTTGAGGTGGCATCTTTACCTAAGGCTACTTCAGCCCAATAAGCTGAATTATACTCTCTTCCATTAGCTTGTACTTTAGCCAGTGACAAACTGTCAGTACTTATACTGATAGTAGACATGCTTTTGGAGCGGCTCATGATTTTGGAATGTCATAGAAGCAATGTGGCTTCCTTACTTCCAGCTAAAATAAAATGTAAAATGTCCCCTTTGCTCAGGAATTATTAAGTGCAATACTTTTACCTGCTGCTTTAGCGATTATTAAGATTCTGGGACATTCTAAACTTTATTCTCTAGAAGGTAAGGGAAATCACCTTACTTATATTTCCATAAGAAATGATTCCCTTAAAGGGACCAACAGTAGCCAAACCTCTGTCATGGTCCAAAGGGATATTTCCCCAAATGATAATTCAGAAAAACTGGCTAGAGTGGCCAAAAGTTACCTCAGAAAAAGAAAAACAATATTGAAAATTCAACAATTGTTGGTTTAAGAAAAATGGAAAGCTCTGGTTTGGAACAAATAACAGCCCAGTCCTACCAGAGACTCAAAAATAGCTACCCTTCACCAATGTATATGCATTAAACCATTGTTCTACTGATAAAATGATAGCATTCATGAATAAATATTCATGTGGAAACTTAATAAGGCCACAAAAAGTACCTACCTCCCTTGTCCTTCTTGTGAGAAGTATGACCCAGGGAAGCCTTTTCCTACTGCTCCTAGATATTTGAAACTGGTTAATGGACCATTTGAGATCTGGAAAATGGATGTTGAGCATCTTTTCTTGTGCTTTTTGGCCATTTGTATGTCTTCTTTGGAGAAATGTCTATTTAGATCTTCCACCCATTTTTTGATTGGGTTATTTGTTTTTTTTTTTTTTTTTGATATTGAGCTGTTTGCATATTTTGGAGATTAATCCCTTGTCCATTACTTCATTTGCAAATGTTTTCTCCCATTCTGAGCATTGTCTTTTTGTTTTATTTATGGTTTCCTTTGCTGTGCAAAATCTTTTAAATTTTATTAGATCCCATCTATTTAATTTTGTTTTTATTTTCTTTACACTAGGAGGTGGATCAAAAAAGATCTTGCAGAGATTTATGTCAAAGAGTGATCTGCCTATGTTTTCCTCTAAGAGTTTTATAGTATCTGGCCTTACATTTAGGTCATTAATCCATTTTGAGTTTATTTTTGTGTATGGTGTTAGGGAGTGTTTTAATTTCATTCTTTTACATATAGCTGTCCAGTTTTCCCAACACCACTTAATGAAGAAACTGTCTTTTCTCCACTGTATATCCTTGCCTCCTTTGTCTTGTCAACACCACTAATCATTAGAGAAATGCAAATCAAAACTAAAATGAGGTATCACCTCACACTGGTCAGAATGGCCATCATTAAAAAATCTACAAACAATAAATGCTGGAGACGGTGTGGAGAAAAGGGAACCCTCCTACACTGTCGGTAGGAATATAAATTTGTACAGCTACTATGGAGAATAGTGTAAAGGTTCCTTAAAAAACTAAAAATGGAACTACCATATGACCCAGCAATGCCAATCTTGGGCATATACCCAGAGAAAACCATAATTCAAAATGAGACATGTACCACAGTGTTCATTACAGCACTATTTACAATAGCCAGGACATGGAAATGACTTAAATGTCCATCAACAGAAGAATGGATAAAGAAGATGTGTTATATATATGCAATGGAATATTACTCAGCCATAAAAAAGAACAAAATAATGCCATTTGCAGCAACATGGTTGGACCTAGGGATTGTCATACTGAGTGAATTAAGCCAGACATAGAAAGACAAATATCATAGGATATCGCTTACATGTGGGATCTAAAACAAAGGGGGATACAAATGAACTTATTTACAAAACAGAAGTAGAGTTACAGATGTAGAAAACAAACTTATGGTTACCAGGGGATGGGAGGCATAAACTGGAAGATTGGGACTGACATATACACACTCATTACTATATATAAAATAGATAACTAGTAAGAACCTGCTGTATAGAACAGGGAACTTAACTCAATATGTTGTAATGACCTATATGGGAATATAATCTAAAAAAGTGTTGATATATGTATATGTATAACTGATTCACTTTGCTGTACATCTGAAACTATCACAACATTGTAACTCAACTATAACAAATTTTTTTCAAAAAAAGTACTATTGCAACTACTGAGGTTAGTAATAACAGAACATTTTGTCATCTAAAAAGCATTTAATTCTGTGTTCCAATTCCATATGGAGTTTTCCTTCATTTTCTCTATCAAAAAATTATTGACTAAAAAAATCTGGAAAATGGATATCATACACTTTCCTATGTTTCATGGAGATAAATATGTTTTAGTCATCATCTGAAAGTTTTCACACTGGACTGAAGTCTTCCTTTGCAGACAGGTTACTGCCTCTTCTTGGCTAAAACCATTTTCGAAAACATTGTCCCTACCTGGGGAACTCTTCTCAAACTTCATAGTGATTATGGAATCCATACGTACTGCTGGCCTGGTACTTAGATAAATCCATGCTCTTTGGCCAATTTTACAACACTTTCACAGTACTTACCACCCTCAATCCTCTGGTTTAGTCAAATGCACTAATGACATTATTAAGACTCAGTTGGCAAACTTTTTAGAAGCCTTCCAAATACCCTGGCCAAAAACATTGTTGTGGTCCTTCTAAATCTCAGATTCCCCCATTCTGCAACTCATTAACTCTCACCACTTGAGATAGATAGTAACAGAATGCCCAATGCATTTGTCTCCTGCTTCTTTTGACCCAAGACTGATAATAGGAGAGATACTCCAATATTGCAAAGGCCTAAATTGCTTCTATTAAAAATACCTATGCTTTGGTAGAGAAATAGCTTCACAGTACACTCTTGGGAGACAAAGATTTTAAGCATCACACTTTACAACCTGGAGATTTCATCTGTTGGAAAAGACACCTCCAGAAGAACTCTTTTCAACCTCACTAGAGAGACCCCTATCAGGTACCGCTAACCAACACTTGTGCCACTAAACTCCAAGAAATATACTCTTAGTTTCATATCATACACCTAAACAAAGCACTGAACTCTGCCTGTACCTGAACATCATCTGGTGGCTTGAAAGCAAAGATTCTCATAATTGAAGCAGACGATATCTGGTGAGACATCTTTCACAAGGTATCCAGACTAGGTCTGTTGGAAGTTTGTTATCAAACCTTTGATGATTACATAATACTTCAGATGTGTTCCAATACCTATGTCTTGAAAACATTTGAACTTCACATAAAATGTGTCTGAGAGTTTTGCCTCCTACCCCTCCTTGTAACACAAATGTGACCTCAGTAGGTTTCTAATCTCTTCACTTTCCCTCTGACAAGAGAGACTACATCCAAGAAAGGCCCTTCCTAGCATTGAGGGACAAAAAGCTACTGAAAGTAGAAAACCTGACTCTTTCAAAGATCTTGACCAAAAGCGGAAAGTGTAAAAAATTAATAAACAGAAACCTCAATTAAATAGTGTAGGAGATCAGAAGGGGGAGCTCTCAGGCCCTTCAACAATAGCAGAGCCCAACAGGAAGAAGAATGTCTCCTCTTCTTTCCTGACAAGGACTCCTCCACCAATGAAAAGCCAAGGACTCTCTTCACTATAGTCCTCCCTACTTCCTTTTCCCCTCTATAAGTGTTCTTTTTCCCCTCTATAAGTGTTCTTTTTCCCTTGCTGTGTGGAGAACTTGCATTATGTTTGCCATGGTTACAGACTTCCAAATTGAAATTCTCTGCTGATCCCAAATAAACCCATCTTTGCTGGAGAAAAATCTGGCATTCTTTTTGTTTTATGTCAACAAATGTTATTGTCCTGGGATATTGCCTTGAGATTATTGTGCTTCTAAGTTTGCTACCCAGACAGCATGGAACAGAAAGACCCACCAAGAAAAGATGTTCAAATCATGCATTTTATTGAATCAATTCAAAAGATAAGATGAAAATTCAAAGAGAAGAGATAAGGCAAATTAACACTTAAGAAAGGGTATAAGTAGAGTAGAAGGACTACATTACTTAATTTGAGAATAGACAATTATAGTAATTATAGTAGTTATCTATGATGAAAGATGAATTTTACACTCTCTTAAAGCTAGCCCCTTAAAGCAACAGATAATAATTATATCATAGCTTTGTAATTCAGAAATGCAGGAGAATCATAGAACAGAATAGTCATTAGGAAAATATTGAGAAACTCTGAATAAAATACAAACTGTAGTTAAAGAAAAAGTAAACTGCTTTATTTATTTAAGTATGTTTTTTAAGAAAGAGTTTGTGAATGCTACAAATACTATCTTTAATTCCTCTACTTTTAATCCAAAAATGATATCTTGGCTGGTTATAAAATTCTGTGGGAATTGATTTTCTCCTTCAGTTTTTTTTATGCAAGTGGTTTATTGCTTTCTGGAATCTAATGTTTTATGGAGAAGAGTAAAAATAATTTATGTTTTCCCTCCTTTGTAGAACATGTGATCTTTCTACACGGCTTCCAATAGTCTTTTATTTATTTACTAAATTATTTATTTTAGTTCTTATCCATTGTATTTTGACCATTTCTCCACCTTGTCCTAAAAGCTATAAATTTGCTTCATTTTCATCTCAGATCTATTCTTTAGTGCTTCCTTAGTTTCAGATCTATGATAAATTCTGATTTTTTGTTTGTCTTCCATATCTTAGTAATAAGATGATACATATGGAATATGGACTACATAAACCATATAATAATGGTATAATTTGTACAATAGAAGAAGAAAAACATAACAAAAAGGACAGAAAAATTAGTCAAGGACATAATAAAAATAAAACTTTAAAATAAAGGGCTGAGTCCAGAACCTTCCAGTTTCCAAAAAAAGAGAAAGTACTTACTATTAAGATGACTAAACTAGATGAATAAACTTCAAGAATAAGAAATGGATATCACCATCATAACTTTTCCCTCTTGTTATTCTGTTATATCTCCTGTCTTCAGTACTCTCTCTTTTTTCATCGAGAGCTTCTTATTCTTCTGAGAATACTAATAAACTTTTGCAAAACTTTAGTCTGTTTTTTTGAATTTCAACATGTATTCTTCATTTGAACTTCATTTCTCATACCTATGTCCTTTGTTTGAAATAACATATTTACAGATCTTTTCTTATTCATCTTTGAATGTAAGTTTTATATGTATTGTTACATAATTTGTCCGAGAAAAAAATATTGAAGGGTTCCACTCAACTCCTGTCTTTGTTTTCCTGGATAATTTTTATTTTTCACATACTGTCTGAGTTGGAAGGCTGTATATCAGTGGTTTGTAATTTCTGTTAGAACTTGTATTGCTTGAGTGTGGGAGGTGGCAACAGTATCCAGAGTGAACTGGCAAAACGAACAGTCTACAGCTGGTAGTTCTAATTATGGTAAGTTCTTTCTTAGCATTTGCCAAATTTGAAATACCATCTGCCTGAGGGCTGTATGTGCTCCCTTGATGAGAAGTGGAGGCTACCTCGAGTTCGTTATTTCCCTTGTTTTGAGGAGAGCAAGTTGCATTTTGGGAAACAAGTGACTGTGAGATTCCCTTGGCTCCCAAATTTTTGTTGCATAGTTATCAACTTACCTCAATTGACTTTCATCTGAAACTGCAAACCTGAATCTCATCTCATCGTTACCCAACATTCTCTGCCCTGCTTCACCTTGTATCATTCAGGACTCTTTATGAGTAAAGAAACCGAAATGGCTTTGGCAATAAGGTTTTTGTTGAGTTGTTTGTATAAATAAAAATATAGAAGCTGGGTGAATTCTATATAGGGATTGACCTGCCAGCAAGGACCCAATGTATCTCTAAATTTGTTCTGCCCGCTTCATTCATAACTGAATATTGTTAAAGCTGGGTAATGGACACATGTGGTTTATTACATTTTCTCTTTTTTTGTATTTTTGTTAAATTTTCAATGTAAAAAGTAAACTGAAATTATCCAAATGGGGAACTCTCTATGTATCTCTCCCTAGCTTCATCATTTCAAAAATGGGGCCTGTTTTCAGGGCCTTTTCCTCCCTTTCATTTTATACTCAGACCTCTGTATTATACTAGATATGGAAAGTATCCTCTGTGACTGTCTTTCTTCTATTTGATCCAAATTTCATGTATCTGGTAAGTTTGTTATATGGACTTGAGGCAGGTTGATGAAAGATGAATTTTACTACACTCTCTTAAACTTTGGTTCATTCAGACAGGTTGATTTTAGAAAAGCAAGTTAAATAAACAAGAACTTTTCCTTGACAAAACAGTCTATTGAGAAGGGCATTTATTAATTTATTTGAGCAGAGGTATCAATAATGCTTTAAAAAACACAAAGCACAAAACACAAAACTGTACTGGATATAAATAATCCTCAAAATATCATGACCATATATACTACTTAGTCTTTTCCAGCTTTTCTCTTTGCATGGCCCTCACTCATTCTCTGTTGAAATTACAATTCTTTTTTTGAGGCTGCTGCATCTAGTTCTGGTAACAAAGGAATCTCAGCCCTCGGGACTATTAAAGCCTCCTTCCAGTCTATGAATGACGTTTTTATATATTATTTTCTCAATCCTACAGTGCCATTATTATAAAAAGCAATTTATGATATGGTGTATCATTGAATTAATAATGATTTTTCCATAATAGGGAACATAGGTGTTTGAAGGTTCTTTCTGAGTTCAGAAACGTGAGTATGACAAAATGCAGCAGCTAGAATTGCATAAATCTATAATTCTTCTGTTTTCATAGGCCCAAGCAACCTGAAGTTTCTTAGAAATCCAGGTGCCAGCAGTCAAACCAGATTGTGGCTTAGTTTCTGCAGCCTTGCTGCGGGTAGTGGGGAGCAGGTGGTCTGAGTCATGTCCCTTTTTCTGTGAGTTGTGGCTTTGCAGGGGTTCCTTGTTGCTCATATCTCTGTTTTACTGGGATACCAAGCTTTCTACTTACCTGGTTGAAACTGCTCAATTCTGTTGCTCAGATACAGGAAGAGTTACCTTTGGAGAGTGTGTAATAGCACTTAGAACTGTCTTCTGTTCTCTGTCATACCCTTGCTTGACCATCTGAGTCTTTCCACGGAGAAATTGTCTACACTACTGTACATATTATCATATCTTATTGCCTCCTTATTCCTTATTTAACATAGCATGACACTGTAGTTTACGTCAACTGCAGGGTGTCAGTGATGGCAGTTGTATTGAAACCAAGAATCACCAACCTGAATACAATGGTCCTCAGAATACCATTTAACTCAATCGCTGATGTACAAGTTAACACAGTGGGATCCAGTTTCAAGAGGGAGGAAAACTGTCTTACAGGTCAACAGAGTGGGATCTGTTTTCAAGAGGGAAGTAAACTGATACAAAACAATTGTGACAGGGTTCCTGGGAAAGATAATGAGCATCTGTCTTTTCTGGAACATGTGGAACCTCCTCCCCAAATGAACACACAGCCTGTAGGTGTCACCACCATGTTTTCATGATGGGCAATTCTTTTCAGGGTAAAAGAAATTCAGCTGTCATATCATATCTTTTAATATCCCATTCTCTAATAATAAAGGAAGCCTCAATCAGCCACATGGGGAAGAAGTGACTACTGATGTTCTGCTTTAAATTAATGAAGGTCTTCTTTCCACCTCTGCAAATGTAGAGCGATATATAACCGCAGCTCTGGAATGCTTGTATTGTACTAAGTTCTTTCCGCTAGCCCATCTCAAATCTTTACTGGACTGTGTCAAGTGTAAAATAAGGAATTTGGTGAAATAATGCAAAGCTAAATTTACTCAAAATTAAAAATTTCCCCTGTGATTATGTTTTTCATATATTTAGAGGTATTAGAATGTCCTTTATTTGTAAATAATGATAAGGAAAGATGGTAAATTCTGTTTTGTTCAGTTTTACTTTTTAAAACGAAATACAGAATTGGCAATGCTATTACAGCTTCCTATATCTAGCCCATGAAATTCAAAACCTTGATAAGGACTTCAATGATTCACGGGTACTCCAAATCCTAGCTAATGTCTGTAATGGCACAATGTCTGACACAGAAGAGTATTTAGTAAGTGCCTGTTATTGTCATTGCTATTTCCAGGAAGAAAACTGGTCATCTGAGGGTGTTAGATTTGCTCTTCTGAATTTCTTTTCTCCCATTTGTGAACTGGAGAATAGAGGGTGAAATTTGCAATGACTTTAGTGAAGGAAAATGTGTGCTCTTTGTGCACATGTGTTTATACTCAACAAAACGTTGTCACATGAATTTGGTATAAGACAGCCCACAAACAGCTGCATCTGTTTGACAAATCAGGAAACTTAAAAGTGCTTAATTAGTATATAGCTATCTTCAGAGCAAAGCTCCTATAGGTGGATTTTGACTTAAGATTTACCATACTTTGTACTATGTCTTACCACTCTGGCAACAGCTTGATTAGACTAGGGTGAGCGGCCTGTAGATTTAGCTGTGGTGGGGTGGTCTGGTATGAAGTATCTGCCTAAAACTAATACTCTAAATTTGATACTGTCTAACCAAGGCAGATAAATTTTCCTCTTTGTAAATTTTAATACAAAACCTATTGAGAAGATGTAGTGAGTGTGATAAAAAGTACAGATATAGGGCTTCCCTGGTGGTGCAGTGGTTGAGGGTCCGCCTGCCGATGCAGGGGACACGGGTTTGTGCCCCCGTCCAGGAGGGTCCCGCATGCCGCGGAGAGGCTGGGCCCGTGGGCCGTGGCCGCTGAGCCTGTGCGTCCAGAGCCTGTGCTCCGCAGCGGGAGAGTCCGCAGCAGTGAGAGAGGCCCGCGTACTGCAAAAAAAAAGTACAGATATAAATTCATCCATCCATTCATTCATTCTACAAACAATCATAGGAGCCATGTCAAAGGAAGAAAGAAATACCAAGAATAAGAAATAAGAGATGCTTGCTTCTTAAGAGATGATCACTCTACTTTCCATTAGAAGAGCAGAATTTCCATTGTATCCTGAACTATAAAGATTTCACTTACATGTGATAGTTTCTGAGTTCTCTTTTATCACACATAACATATCCAGCTCAAGCTAGTTTAAGGAAGAAAGATGGTTTTACCGTACAGGTAAGAGCTTTTCTCACATAACCTAAATCAAGAAAACCATTGGGGACTAGCAAGGACCTGGATGCAGGGAATCTGCCGCCTGACTGCTCCCTGTCTCCTGTCTCTGCACCTCTACCTCAGTCTTCTTTCAGAGCATTTCTTTTTTAGCAAAAAAAGCAACAGAGCAGCTTGTTTAATTTTCCCATCACCTTAGCCTGAAATTCCCAGTCTCCAGTTTACAGACCAGCCACCAGAGAGAGACCTTGACCTCTGCCAGTGTCCACTCCCAATTCTAAGTTCCTGAGGAAAGGTTTTAATGCCTCAGCTTGGATCAGGTGCCCATAACAGCAGTTCCTATTTTCATTATGTGGTGAGGAAAGGAAGGCATTTCGCAGGAAGAGGGCTGTAAGTCAAAAATCCAATTAAGTATCTGCCACAGTTTTCCTGCATTTCCACTTACGTCTATGAAACCAACCTCCTATTTCTTGAAACCCAGAAGATTTTAGAATGTAAGAAATGGCAAATGTATGGTCTTTTCTCTGAAAAAAAAATATATATAGTTAGGTATTGAAAGTAATGGTGAGATGGGGGACATTTATTCTGGTGTTACAGCCAGAAGACCCAGAAACGTCTGGATCCATATTAGATCTGCACCGTGTCCATTGGTTACCCAGTGGAAGGATTAACAACAGAAGGAACCTTAATTCCATATTCTTTTAAATTTTTTGTTTTATTTTTAAATTTTAATTATTGTGGTAAAAACACTTACCATGAGATTTACCCATATTTTCATATGTTCTTTATTCTGAATTTGAGATGTTTCGTATAACTAATAAAAAATTTGACAGAAAGGTTGTAATCTATTAATCATTGATTGTACATGTATAAACTTAAGCACATTTAAGTTTTCTATTCAATCCCATAGAGTCATATGCATTTGTATCACATTTTTAATGTGCTATACATCTTTAATGGTCACTTAAAATGTGTTGAGCAGATCAATCATTGTAGTAAAAAGTTTATGTTTTCATAGAAGGCTACCTCTTAATAATTAAAGGCAGTATGAACTGCTAACTATCTTGAATTACATCACAGAAGTTTCAAGAATGTCGGCTAGGAGACGTTGTTGTGACTCTTTAATGCTTTATAAAATTCTGTCACTCAGGCGTAGATTCTTTAGCTATCAGACCTTTGGCTAAATATCAGTGATACATGACTGATTAGGAGCAAAGAAAGAAAACAAGTTTAACCAAACATTAAATGCAAGTGAAAACCTAGTGTTCTTTAACATCCTTCAGACTTAAAGAACTTAATAGGTCAAGACCATAAACAGTTTATAAGAAGCAGTTGTGTCATTGTGATGATATCATAATTGCTGGGGTCAGAAGAGATTCAAAAGATGCTTAAATACTAATCAATAATGAAGAAGAAAATATGTAATTTTGTTGATATATGTGTGTTATTATCTAATAAGATTTTTAATGTATACATTAAGTAGTGTTTATTTTTCCCAAAGTATATCAGTAGTGGTATCTTATAATGCATGATGTGACATTCTAGAATAAGTTAAAATAGTATATTAAACATAGTTTTTCCCCTCACCCAAATGGGGGAGCTCTAGTGTAGTAGGCTGGACCATATGGTAAATTTCTTTTTCCTAAGCTAGTTGGGCTAATATTCTTGCTCTGTTTCAACTTCCAATCACCAAAATGTACTTTGGTTCTTATCGCCCGCAGACTTCATGATAGGAAGAGGCAGAAATACCACTGGAGCATTACCTTTAGAGCAGCTGCCTCATTAGCAGAGTGGCTCCATCAGTTGCTAGAACCTAAAAATTCAGAAAAATTGCATCCTCTTTGGAGAAGACTGAGGAGGGGGTTGGATGCAAGAGGCAAGATAGGTTGAGGTAAGTGTGAGGTACAGACAATAGACAATAGAAAATATACATATTCTTATAGATGAGAAAATTCACTGGAGTGGGGGTAATGAAACTTTAGTTGGATCTTAGAGGACAGGTTGAGTTTACATAGGTGGAAAAGCAGATGGAAGGTATTTTAAAGGCAGGGAATATGTAATAGAAGAAAAGGCACCACTATGGAAAAGAAAAAACTCCTTAAGGGGGTCAGACTGGAAGTTTAGTGATCAGGAAAATGTTCATGTATGCTCAGAGAGAGTATTTTCTTAATGTAAGCTCTTGTCAGTCAGAATCCTCTACTCCACTGAAGGAAGAGCACACTGTTATTTATTTGATAAAATAAAAGTAATTAAAAGTCACTAGTTCAGAGCTAAACTGTAAGCTCTATGGAAGAAGGCACTATTTGTATTATTAAATGTGGTACACCCACATCCAATTAACACAGTGTCTGACACATTGTGAATGTTCCAAAATTATCTGTTGAATCGATTTCAGTGAGTGTCTATGTGTTCTGAGCAGCTCAACATCAAGATGCTGGTTAGGTCCACATTGTGAACATGGAATCACACTCAAAGAGAGTAAAGCTGAAAAGCAGTTCATCTCCATTCATGGCACCGTGAATGACACTTAGCATTGAATAACAAACAGGTAAAATAAAAAGAATGGCCTTTAATATTTAATAACAAAAAATACAATAAAATATCTCTGCTTTCATATCTGATGTTGATAATTTGTATTTTTCCTTTTTTTTCTGGAATCAGTATTACTAGAAGTTTATCTATTTTATTGATCTTTTCAAAGACACAAATTTAGTTTTATGATTTTTCTCTAGTATGTTTTTATTTTCTATTTCACTGATATCTGATCTCACCATATTATTTTCATTTATCTATCTCTTAGGATCTAACTTGCTATTTTTTCTCTCTTCCTTTAAAATGGAAACAAAGGAAAAATCTCACCAGAATAAAAGGAGCAAACAGAAATTGTCAGCATTAGAGGAGAGAGAACAGACCAGGTCCAGATACTCAGCTCCTATGAAACAAAGGGTGGGAGAGAATTTGAAGGGCTGACGGGGTGTAGCAGGATAGGGTGGTGATGGGGGGGGTTGGGGGTGAGGAGGTGGAGAATGACATGATGACAGTGGGGCAGGGTGCGGGGGATCATAGACCATCTGTGTCCATGTGTGTCTGTGTTTGCTAATTTCCTTTACCCAGAGAAAAAGCAAACTTTTTCCTCTGTTCAAAAGAAGTGACTGAAAGAGCTTGGGGATGTCATCTTGTATCATCTCACTTCAGGCTATGGTGAATCTGGCTTTTGCTGGTCCCTGAGGACCCAGACCCAGTAGGTTATCCTAGATGATTGGTCTTCTCTGTGGCTGACACACTGAATCCTCTAAATGGGGTAGTGGTTAGCTGGTAGATTTCAGGACACTTTATTATAAATCTCTAATACCTATAGCAAACCTGTTGCCACATGATGTTAGTGGCTTCTCTGCAGTCCACTTCTGACCTCCAAGATAGGTGTCCAAACATACACGTGAGTAAGACCCAAGCCTCAGCACAGGTAGGGTTGCTTACCTTATGTATGCAAGCTTCATCCCCTTCAACTGTCACTGAGGCTGCCTCTGCTTCTCACCTTCAGAGAAATTCAAAGTGTCTGAAAAACATGCCCAATTTACTTAGAAAACCACAACCATTTTAGAAAAACTCAAGGATTGTGTTTTGCAGTGGAATCTGAAATGCTATCTTGTGTTTTATAATTTCTCAGAGGATATTGTTCCCCTTCTGCAACCCAACAAACCCCAGCAACGTTTTGTGAACTCTCTTTTTTCTTTTGGATTCTTTCAACAGCCCTGCTTAAGGAATAAAGATGACGACGATTGCCACCATAGGGAAGGAACTACGAGTTGGTATGCATTAGAATTCAGACTACCGTCTTCAAAGCGCTCACAGTGTACTAAGTTTTTAGTTCCAAAATGATACCCTCTTTGCATGACTACTGCTTTTTTAACAATAACAGCTCTAGAGCCATTTGCCATTCCTATTACTTAGGAGACCCAATTGCTGAGCATACTTTGTATCCAAATAGCACTGAATCTCTTGTTAATTGCTGCTTCCCTTAAGCTTACCTCAGATATGCAGAAATGAGACCCTTCTCAGAAACCTCCAGAAGGAACCCAAATCTAACTAAAGAGCTTCCCTCCTCCCTCTTGGACAGCAGCAGATAGCTCCTTTGGGAGCTATGCCACTGATCTGAGGCATTAAATTTGATTCTGCCTGACTAAAACCTGGCCTCTGGTGGTCTTTGGCTAATTGAGCTTTGACAGGAATAAAGCCTGATAACTTTCGTCCCTTCGTATAACCTGTATCCCTCACCCTCCTACGACAGGTCATCCTGACTCTGCTCGATGTTGTCCTGATGGTATGAAGAGCTTCCATTTTTCCCATCCTTGTGTGTGCTTCTTGCTTCAGAAGGAGGAAACAAACCCTGATACACCCAGAGAATCAGAAAAATGAAAGTCAGACACTGTAATATCAGCAGGTCTTTGCAGCACTTTTCCAGCCCAGGGATCTCAATGCGTTTATACCTGCCACCAACTTTTTTGTCATTCATATCTGAGTGTGACAAGAGGGTTGAGTAATGTCATCTGAGGAAAGAGTAGGTTTTGTCATCTCTGAATCCTCAGCAGAGAGAACAAAGCACAGTATATGGAGGTGATTCAATAAATATCACTGAAGGAAAGTCCTGGTGCCTAAAATACTAAAAGTAAATAATAAGCTGGAGGAAGGGATTCAGGGGTAGATGGAAGAGGGAAGTGGACTCTGTTTTATGTATCTACAGCTTGAAATGTGGTCCTCTGAGGTCTTTTAAGTGACACATTAGAATTTATAGTGCTTAGATAATCCCAACTGTTTTCACACAGTTACTCCTGGTTGAGTAGCTCTGAGAAATAGACTGAAGCCAGACTCTTGTTATTTACTGCCTTTTCAGGAATTAGTGAATTTCTGCCTCTATTAATGCTGTGAATTTCACTTTCTTAAAATTATGTATTGCAGAAATTTTGTTTTCTTTCAATAGAAAACTATGTATCATCCATAGCATACCTTCTGGATTATCAGATTCCAGCCCTGTTCATCAAAATAGTCTTTAAGCTATTTTGCAACTCTTTGTAATTTGTAAGTACAGGTATCCTCTACCTTTCAAAACTTTTCTTTACACCACTTTGCTTTATGAAAGACCTACATTAATACCTGTTTTCTCTAACTGAAAGAAACTTGAGGAGGATTTTTGCTTTTGCAACAAAAAGGTGAAAAGCAAAAATAGCATTGGTTTTGCAGTGAGCCATAATAGAAGCAGTGGGCAGCCCTGAGCAGGGAGAGTGGCACCACCAAGCTCCTTCCTGGTAACCACACTCAGCATTACAGCATTGAAACCAAGCTCCTTCCTGTGAGGATCCTGTGAGGGGTCCTGTGAAGGACCCTGTGAGGCCTTCCCAGGAACAGACCCCTGTGTCCCCCACCTCTTGTTTGTAGAAAAGCTTTAGCCTCCTAGGTCTTCCCCTATTTCCAGAGATCAAATTTACTCGGAGAAATGAGAAAATGAAGAAACAAAGGAAAACATTCAAGCAAGACAAAATATTAATAAAGTTAAGAACCTTTAATTTCTCTTAAAGGGCTATAGATAATATCCTGAGCCATAACCTTGAGTCGTTTTTCAGATACTAAAAACAACTAGGTGGAAGAATTTAACTGCTGACCACAGACCAGTTGGAACAAGAAGGTTGATGATGTTAACTCCTGAAATAAATACCACCCTGTTACCTCACCACCAACCTGTCAGAAGAATGTCTACAAGCTGATCAGGCATCCTGTGGCCCTCTCCCTCAACTTGCCTTTAAAATCCCTTCCCCAAAAGCCATCAGGGAGTTTGGGTCTTTTAAGCATGAGCTGACCATTCTCCTTACGTGGCCCCATGTTGAACACCTTGCAGTAAACACTGTACTTTCCTTCACTGCAACCCAGTGTCAGTAGATTGACTTTACTGCACTCTGGTAAGCAGACCCAAGTTTGCATCAGTAATAGCATTAAGCCACAATAGGCTTGAACTGTATCTGTGATCATCTGTGCTTTATCTTGATTTATTGTGTGCATTCATTAGCAAGATATGTCTTAAGGTAATTGCTTCTTTGCTTAATGACATTTTGGCTTACAAAAGTTTTCATAGGAATGCTCTACTTTTAGATAGAGGGGGAATCCTGTTATATATATTATAAATAAATAAATATTCATATTACTGTCTAGCAGTGATTTGACTCCTCAACCCACTCCCACCCTGCCTGGAAAAAAACAAAAACAAAAACAGTTCCATTTGTGATTTATTTTATCCTATTTGCAATTCATCTCAACACTTCTTTTCCCCATATACATAAATCTGTGCTGTTTTGACTTTTCCTTTGAACTGGTCATAACTTCTGCCTGGTTCCCTTATATAATATGAGTAAAATAAAAATTTTCACATGCATTTAATCACTATGAAACTTTGATTTTACCTTTTTCTGAAAATGATCTTTGAAGATATCTATTTCACAGGATTACCTGTGAGTGCCTCATACTTCATAATAATTTTGCTTTGGTCCATGATAAAGAATTGAAATACATTAGGAGATTTTTGAAGTTTCTCTGAAATTTTTCAAAATATTTACTTTATGTCCTCACTTATTTCACTTTTCTGCAAAGCAAATTCATTACACTGGAGCGAAGTGGAAATTCCACCATCTCAGCAAAGGCTACTTAATGCAGTTACTTGTAGACATGGCTTGGGGTCAAAGTTTTATGTGATCAGTTATTTTTGCTGTTTCTGTTCTTGCAGGATTCCTTTTTAGGGATACATACATCTTTATTTCTTCTCAACATCCCTTATGGTTCTGATTTATATATTTAGAACAAGAGAGTGAGATGGTCCAATTCACCTTGGTGCCTTCAGCATCCCTCTTCTCCAGATTCTTTCTCACATCATTTCAAGGTTTGTTTTCTTTCTCTAGATCTGATTCTTCATCCACTTGTGAATACCAAGCCCACAGGAAAAACTTTTGTTTTCTTTCCTTTATACCTTGAAACATACAAAGTGCTAGAAATCACATTGTCTCCCCTTCCTCTGCTTCCTCACTTAGAGATAAGCCCTGCATGGAAATAAAGACCACCAAATTAGAACAAACACAGACTGTTTATTCAGAGTTTGCTATAGCAAGGAAGTCAACTGCCATCACTTACTGCTTAGAAGAGACTCAAAGGCAGCTAGGAGAATAGGAAAATTTTATATTGAAAAACAAGGACAGCTCGGGAATGCCCTGATTGGAAATTGCTTGCACCACAAGATGCAAGTGGACAGTTAAGTGGTGTCTCTTGTCTGATTGGTTTGTAAAGCACATTTATCTTTCTGTGGTTGGTCCTCAGCTGGAAGCCAGGGCAAAAAATTAGAAAGCTGGCAGTCATTAACCAAATCCTAAGTGTTCTGGGCTGATTGCTATGGAGGCTGTGGTTTGGATTCCTAGACTCATTGCTGTAGAAATTGTGGGTCAGGGTTATATTATCACGTACAGTCTGGCTGTTGTCCATTTGGATGTTCAATCTCTCACTGCCTAACTTCCTTTTATAATGTAAAATAATAACTATAAATCTAAAGAAATCCAGAAGACTGTCAGCAAGAATTTTGGATCCTTCCTGTTTTTTGGTGCTAAAGATTAATTTTTGTTGAGAGTCCATGGTACTAGATACTGTGTTGTGCTTTACTTACATCATCCCATGTGGATCCTTGTGTAAACTTTGTCAGGAAGGTTTTTTTCTTCTTTTTACAGACATGGAGACTGAAGTTCAGATATGTTAGCCAACCTGATGAATACTACATAGTTAGAAAATGGGGGTGCAAACATTTTAACCCAAACCCTAGATCTTGAAAAAAGTTGTATACCAAGCTGAGTGTGTGAAACGTGGGAAAAGATATTATTAAATTTGTATTCATATTTTTTGACTATTTTGTTAAAATAACCATGAATTGCTTTCATAATAAGAAGGTTGATCATCTAAATAAAGAACAACAGCAGCAGCAACAACAACAAAAACACTTATTCTAGTTACTCACCATATTAACTTCCTTCTGGGATGTAATTCATAAGTTATTTCATAAATTTAAATCACAAAAAATAGTTCATTTCAGATAATAAATCCATATGAGTTATTTGAAGAGTGTTTTTTTCCTGAAGAATAGGGTATTATTTGCAAGTTAATAAGTCAAAAGGAGCAAAGGAATTGTACATTCTTAAGAGATACTTCCATCAAGTATAGTCATTTAATAAATAGTTATTCTATAAGAGAACTCTGTTGCCTTTAAATAACTGGTACTATTCCTTCATCTACATTCATCCATCCATTCATCAAATATTAAATGAGCTCCTAATATGTTTTAGATGTGTTGTAGGTACCTGAGATTAAAAAAATAAATAAAAAACAAAGTATAGCATTTAAAAGATTTAGATTTTTCTGGCTCTTAAAATAAAATTTTCAAGAAAAAATTAAAATCATGAGTCATACAGATAAGAAAAGATTACATTTTTAAAGATTTTATTTAACTCATCAAGGAGGAAACTAGTAAGATGTTACAGCCAGTTCATTATGTTTGGGGAATATTGAAATGAGTATGCAAATAAGAAATAGAACTGGTTTTCCCTGCGAGAAAACCTGCCAATGCACATGCACAGAGTTCATTTGCAAGTCTACAGACATGAATTATTTGGCATTTTATCAGTTACCTACAATTTATAGAGTTGTAAAATAGCTCCCATAGAATCAATATCAGATAACCAAGAAGAAAATGCTCTAGAGGGTGAATGGCTTTCCATCAAAGCACAATATTTTTCCCTACATAGCAAAGAGAAACATACAGTACATAAAATAGACATTGCTATCTGCCCCCTCAATATTCTTCTCCTCTACCACCTCTCTCCCTGCTTACAGAACTCTGACTTGTTTAGGTAAATGCAGGGTTCCCTAATGCTGCCTGCATGAATGAACAAACGATACCCTCATCATTCAGCTTGTCCAGCAATTAGCTCAAGTCTGGCCTCAGTTTTGTCCAAGATGTAAGGGAAATTTTTCTATGTGGAATTTCTAGGAAAGCTTTTGCATTCCTGATAAAAAGGTTTGGTGGCAACTGGCATAGTCTTTTCTCTTTTCTCTTTCCCTTTTTTGGACCTGGAATACAGATGTAATTACTGGAGTTCAGTAGCCATCTTGTGGTTATAGAGTAACTAAAATAGAAAACATATATAATACTAGCTGTATCATTCTACTCAGGCTGCTATAACAAAATGTCACAGACCAGGTGGCTTAAATGACAGACATTTATTTCTCAGAGTTGTGGAAGCTGGTAAGTTCAAGATCAAGGTGGTAGCTGATTTGGTTCCCATTGAGAGTTCATTTCCTGACTTGCAGATAGCCCCCTTCTCACTGTGGTCTTAAATGAGAGCAAGCTGTCTTCCTATAAGGATATTAATCTCATCAGGAAGTCCCCACCCTCTTGACTTCATCTAAACCTAATTACCTTCCAAAGGCCCAATCTCCAAACACCATCACTTTGGAGGTTAGGGCTTGATTATATGAATTTTGGGAGAATACAATTAAGCCCATAGCAATGGCTAATGCTTATGTAGCAATTACTATGTGCCAGGTATTATTCTAAGTGATTTTCATATATTGGCCCTTTTAATCATTGCAATATCTCTTAAGATAACTATTATTTTCATTATCTTACAAATGACAATACTGATGATATGGTTTGTGCAAGGTCACATGACTAAGAAAGAGTGGGGTCAGGATTTGAACCAAGTTTGTCTGGTGGCAGAATCTGTGTTCCTAACCATTATGTGATTTTATCCTATTACAAGAATCACAGAGACACGGGCCCTAACACCTTTGAACCACTGAACCAGTAACCACCAACTTCCAGACTTCTGATTATGTAAGACAACAAAACTCTATCAATTTAAGCTGCAAATAATTAAGTTCATAACTGGTAGAATCTTTCACCATTTAGTATAATTTTGCTATATTTTGGGGGTGTTGTTTGGGTTTAGGTTAAACTTAATCAGATTAAAACTTTTCTCAGATTAAAAGTCTCCTTCTTTTCCTAACTTGCTAAAAATCTGTATCATAAAAACTAACCATAGAAAAAATTTCAAATATAAGATGATTATTTTCCTCCATAGAGGATTTCATTTGTTTCCACTAGATTCCTAGGGCCACCAGTAATATGATCACCCTAATCCAGCTTCAAATGTTGAGTCTTTCCGGGCCTCTCTGTGACTGGAAGCTGGCTAACTTCCAGTTTACTGAGCCCTGGGGTGTAAACCTTTGGGTCTAACTAAAGCACAAAACTTTACTCCAAGTTTTACACCCCAGCCCTGGGAGGCTGTCACATGGGCTGCTGTCATCTCTTTTCTGGAATAATCTGGCACCTCCAGGGCTGAAACTTTCTCAATACCACTCGCATCCCTCTGCATCTTCTGCATCTTGGCTCACTTACTCTTTACAACTCTTTTAGCTCTTCAAGACCCTCAAGTAGATTTTTTTCAAGTTCCCACCTTTCTAAGTGCCCTTAGAAGAAAAGTTGTATGAAGTACCATTATTGGAGAAGGTACAAGTCCTTCTCTTCCCTTTTTCCTTACATTTCAGCTGCCTTGATATCAACACCTTCCATACTTCTGAGGTTACCATTTTCTTTAATATTATGATAGCATAGCTCAAAGTCACATCCCCTGTGGTAAGTAAAGCCCCCCTCCATATTTCTATAACTTTTGGAGGTAGAAGGGCCTCTGATTTTCTTGTTTTTGTCTTTGCTACATCCTGTATCCCTGTTGTCACACAATACATCTCTATTCATCCTGCAAATGCCATGAATGCAAAGCTTTGGGTGCCTTCGCTTGTTACCAAATAAGTGAGTAATAAATGAAAATATATTAAAAAGCCCACTGAAGCATCACAAATACAGATCAACATAGTTTAACAGTAGACTTGAGTGTCTTTAAAGTTCTTTCATCCCCTCTTCCATGTGGAACTTCTCACTTGCCTTCTCCTCAGTCATCTTTCCCAACACCACTCTATACACTCCATCCCCCACCTCCTTATCCCACCCCATAACTTCCCATGTTGCTTTGGCCTTCCTTCTCCTTCCCACAGCTCTGTGGTTGCTTGACTGTTTTCTTCTCAAAGCTGTCAGCTCCCCAAATCTCCAAAATCCTGTTTACTACTAATGGAGAGCAGTTTAAATCTCTCTCCAACCACTATTTTAAACTAAGTTCAGGTCCAACCTTATGTTAAATGATAATTTTAAGAAAAAGGCAAACTTCACTTTCATACAGATATCAAATTTAACACATTTTAAAGATTTTAGTTAATTCATATAACATAAAGGAAGTGGTTCAGAGTAAACGTCAAAAAGCACAAACATATAGAGTAAAGGAATCAAATTGCAAACGGAGGCAAAATAACTCTTCCACAGTGGGGAGAGAAGTCAATGGAAACTCTCCTGGACAAGATCAAGTTTGCATATCCTTCAGTTACCGGCAATTTGAAAAGAGGTACAGAAAGTAGCTCAGAGACAATGAACAAGCCTGGAACCAGACTGCCCAGAAGGATGTGCTCTGGACCAAACATAGTTTTTCAAAGAAGTGAAAAAAATGTTTCTATACTTAGCTTATCCAAAAATTCATTAAGGGGCCTACACTACTGAACAGAATGTCATCAAAACTTGGGGTCGGGCTTCCCTGGTGGCGCAGTGGTTGAGCGTCCGCCTGCCGATGCAGGGAACACAGGTTCGTGCCCCAGTCCGGGAAGATCCCACATGCCATGAAGCGGCTGGGCCCGTGAGCCGTGGCCGCTGAGCCTGTGTGTCCGGAGCCTGTGCTCTGCAACGGGAGAGGCCACAACAGTGATAGACCCGTGTACCGCAAAAAAAAAAAAAAAAAAAAAAATTGGGTTCTTCCCTTTGAGAGTCAAAGCATTCTCCAGTTCTCTTAAGTTACACTAATGAGTGCTCTTAGATTATACTTTCTCCTTTCCTATGATCAAACTGGGAGGCAGTATCTGAGCATCAAAGAAGCAATATGACAATTTAGACTATTTTTTCAGTGAAGGCCTACAGATGTCATTTCCTCTTTTCTGTCTCAGCTGAATTGTATAAAATATACCAGCTGTCTCTTCCCATTGCCTCTTGAATGAGGTCTCCACTGACAACCCCTTCCCTGGCTATGGTGTCTTTCACCCTCAGTGATTCATTTCAACCCATTAAATGTTGGCACAGATGATATTAATAGCCAAGGTCAAGACTTTTAATTTCTTGCCTATTAAGGAAATGTTTCAGTATTTAAAGCAATAATAAGATTGTGGAATATCAGAACCAGAAGGTGCTCTAGAAAGTGTCTATTTTAATTTTATATTTTACAAATGAGGACAAAGTGGCCCCAGAAGGGAAGTGATCTGCCATCCAAGGTCACACTGAGGGGTGATAGCACAACAGGAGCTGGAACACAGGAATGCCATGCTGGCATTCAGTTTTTTGTTTTTTGACAGCTTTACCAGAACCAGCCATCTAAGTTCCTTTGGTTTGTCCTATAAGTCCTCTGTCTCCCCCACCACAGGGACTTTTCTCTTACTCCTAATGTTCCTGGTGCTTAATACTCATGGATTTGTATGCTAATTCCCAGTTAAATAAGGAACTGATCATGGACAAAGCTCTTTCTACTTCTAACAATTATTTTGGCTTAAATATAAGACTCTTGAAAAGCCCATCACAGTTAAAAGAATACATTTCTTATTGTAGAATAACAGTCTTTGTGGATAATTTAAAACATTCCACAAGTCTTTGATATTCCAGCCATCAAGAGGTGAAGTTTAATTTCCCTCTCTTGAACATGGGCTTCAATGACTCAATTCTTCTAAAGATTATGAAACTGAGCAGAACCCTTTGGGCCCTTCCAGTTATGAAAGACCCTCTGTGTCCCCTGTTGCTTATTTGTAGAAAAAGGCTTTAGTCTCCTAGGCCTTTCCTGAGTTCCAAAGAACAGAATCAAGAAGTTACTAATTAGTAAGTGAGGGAATACAGAGACAAAGGAAAACCAGTTAAACAAGAAAACTAATGATGGCTTAAATACTAGTTCAGTGATAAAACAGAGTCCTAGTTCCTCCTCAAGGGATATACATAACAATCTGATGCATGTCTTTGAGTTGTACTGCAGAAACCGATACCCACAACCAGGATGAGGATGGTGACTGTATGCTAACCACAAGTACGTAGATCCCAGAATGATTGGAACCAGAAAGTTGATGATTAAGATTCCTAAAACATCACCTTGTTACCTCATCATCAACCAATCAGAAGAAAGTCTACTAGCTACAACCCTCGCTCCAAATGTTGCCTTTAACCCTTTTCCTAAAAGCCATTTGGGAGTTTGGGTTTTGGGGGTATTTACTGCCCATTTTCCTTGCTCGACACCCTGCAATAAATGATGTACTTTCCTTCACCACAACCTGGTATCAGTTTATTGGCTTTGCTGTGCAGTGGGTGAGTGAACCCAAGTTTGGTTCAGTGACAATTTGAATGCACTGGAAGTTACAATGTTGACTTCTGATACTGAGTGCTAGAAGGCCATACACCTTCTACCTGAATCTCTCTCAGAACAAGTGCGTTTGCAGTCCAGTACTTCCACGTAAGAAGTCAGCTACGCTACAGCTGCCATGCTGGAAAGACCACGCTGAGAGACCACACAGCGATTTCTGAGGCACCCTAGCTCTTTCAGCCTTCAGATATCTGAAACTTTTCACACAAGTGAAAAGACTTCAGAATGATTCAGATTCTAAGCAGGAACTGTCTAAGTCTGGTCAACATCCAGAACTGTGAAAGATGATAATAAACAGACAGCTCTTGTAGTTTCAGTTTGGGAGGGCTTGTTAGTAGTATTAGAAAACTTGAACAACCTCTTTGAGAGGCAATGGAAAAGTTGGGCCTTGAAAACCTCAATCTAGACATAAGATTGTTAAGGTACAGAGGAGTCTCTAGTCAATCAGCATGCCGTGCCTATTTATTGACTGCATGTATAAGAGCTCATTATAGTAATTCACTTTTCAACAGGAAAGACTGAACTGATAATAAAACTCAGTTGCTCACTAAACATAAGTCCCTATTTCCCAGGGTGACCTTCACTGACAGTGAAGGCATTTTCCCCATTGCTTGGTGGAGTTTTATACAGGAGCTGTACAATGAAAGAGAGCACACTTGCCTATGAAATCTTTGCATGACACAATTTGCACACCTTTAAAAGCTGAGGATGGTCTGATTTTTGATATGAAAACACATCAATAATTTTACAGATGGAAGGTGATTCAGGTAGATGAAGTCGTTTGTCTGAGGTCTCTCAATATTCCCACTGAACAAGGATTTGAATGCCCAGACCTTTCTTGTTTTCCTCTCAATAGACATCAAAGTTTCAGGTTCCTGTATTTTCAGGATCCCCAAAAGCTATAAACCATCAGGAAGCTTCAAATCTCCTTTTAAAAATAGTCTTCAAATTGTAAAAACAGCAATCAGAATGAAGAAGCTCCTCTACGTTTCTTTGTTTGTACATTTACCAAATATTTATTTATTTTATAGACATTTTTAGAATTGGCCACTTAAGTACTGGATTTCCCTCCCAGAAGGGGCATAGATCTGTTCTAGGACCTGCAAAGCACCCTGTGGTGAGCGGGCATTCGACAATTAAGGGATATTTTCTTAATAATAATGTTTTCATATGGAAAAAACTGACAAGTCTTTAAATATGATAAGAGGCAGGGCTCTCTGATTTGGAGCTATAGGCTCAATATATTTCATTGTAATTACTTCTCTATATCCAGTGAAGATAAACAGTGCCAGTCCTCAGCAAAATTGTGAGGTCTATCTTTGTCAGTCCCAGTGTCCTCCTTATGCACATTTTTAATCTTTTAGCTCTCTTCTCTCACACTTCAAGCCTCCAAAGCTTTCCCACTCTTCTCTCCTACCTTCTCTGCCATTTTGGTTGTCCCCCAAATATCCATTTTTTCCTCTTCTTTGTGTAGCAAATTTGTTACATAAATGGCAATAATATGTCCCCAACTTCAGGGAGACTCTAATTGAACTAAACTAGCTGCAGTAATTGAATCTTCCAGACACAGTGATAAATTCCGTGTTTATTGGAAGAAGCATTCTTTCCCCAAAACTATGAGCAAGGAAAATGTTGTACCAGTTACTTCCAGCATTCACCTTATAAAGCTGGTTGGTGAATGAGGCCAATACACTGAAAAGAGCAGTCAAGAAAATAGTAGAGAAATAAAGACAGAGTCCTAATAAAACTACTCCTGAAAGCATCCCTAATCTCTGGGATTTTTAGTTATGTGATCATTTATTGTGTAAGTCAGTATGAATTGTTTTGTTTTCCTAGCAACCAAAAGCATCCCTAGAGTCAGTGATAGGTATTATATCTCTTCCCTTTCAAGATCCAGTGGAGGTTCAATTCTGATAATATGGCAAAGTACATTGTTTAAACCAACCCATTGAAGAAAAACAACTAAAAATGCCAAATAATCTATTAAAAAATCTTCCTAAAACTATCAAACAGATTGCAAAATGGTAAGAAATTGTTAGGACAAAATCTAAATGAAATATGGAACCCAAGCATTTAAGCCATTTTTGTCCTGAGGACATTTGCAAACGAGGAAAACCTGAGCATGCGTTGTGTACACTTCTTTGGGCGTGACTACAGAATTCATGAAGGCTGAATAAGCCCTTCACAGTCAAGGACCCTCTTCAGGTGAAGGTCTAATAGGAGACCCCACTTCTTTAAAGACAGAACCACATAAACCTCCAACTTAGGGTAAGGGAGAACCAGAAGTAAACTCCCATTCACCCTCTACCTTGAGGAAGTTGCAAAAAAAAATGTTCTTTGGTATTGAAGAGAATGGGAATATGACATTTGCTGAGAAGTGGGAACCAGAGCTGTCCCTCATCTGGATTTGCAGACCAAATTCTTATCACTTGGGTTATCCCCTCCCAAGAAAACAAAAGCAACTTTCCACAGGGTTCTAGAATAGAATGAGACAGTAGGGATGACAGTTAAGCATGAACATTTGTGAAGAAAGTGGTTTCTGGTCTGGACATTAAGAACAAGGCATGGTGGCCGAGGCTTCTTATAGAGAAGTGGCTCCACGCAGGCAGACCTGGTGTGGCCAATCATTCTGTGATGGAACACTTATTGTCCTTTGTCAGTCTTGCTGGCCATTGCCCATTTCTGATGACCCAGTAAGGGTGGGAAATGGCTAGCCATAAAGGACCAGTCTGCCCTCACATATTCCAAGACAAGACTAGTCTTCATTCTGCCTCCTCACTCCCATAAATTTGCAGATGATTGGAATGATTCCCTTGCCCACCAGCCTCCGTAAATCTTCAGGTCCCTTTCTTCTTATTTAAAATGTTCATCACTAATGAACTTTACTCCTATCCCAATAGCCTGAATAAAACTATTTATCCAATGAATCTTGTCTTTCACAAGTGGTAAGTAGACTGGCTCTACAATTGATGTGAATAAATTATATTTGGATTTTTGAAACATATTGCAATTTTCTCGAAGAATGGGCTCATAGCTAGGAATAAAGTACCTCTTGTGTAGATGGTAAAGGATATGTTTGTTAGAGGTAGGTTGATCTAATCAAAAGGACAAATCTTTCAAATAAACCTATATTCTTATTTGAACAGAGAGTATCAGGTTTGAAATGAAAAGGAGTGAAAAGAATAAAAAAGATAAATTGGAAAGTGCATGTACTTGGAATCAGGCCAGCATTTGAATACCAGCTTCTGCGGCTGACTATTGGGGTGAGCTTGGTCTAACTGCTGTTCCCAGTGGATACTGCTTTTACTCATCTGGTTGAATCTTGACTGTCGGTCAAGCCACACATCTTCTTCTTTTAGGCTTTTTCTGTGTTAGTGGGTGTTTCTGGTCTCAGTCCATGGCCCTCTCCATCTCTCCTTCTCAATATAGCTGTAAGCTGTCATGATTTGCCACTGAAACCCGTGCTGCGACTATAAATTATTTAAAGATAATGTGTGAATAAAGAGATGTGGAAATACAGTCTTATCAGGAATGAGTGACCTTATATTCATCTTCTTCTCTTCTTTGACAGGGAGATTAGATGGGTAGACACAGATATGTGGTCAAAACTAGGGCTCTACCCTCATCAAGGCATTTGGCAATAATATTATGGATGTAATGGAGGTGTAAGGAATGGATATGAACTAGCAAAAAATATTTTGAAAAGACAGTAATATAGAATAAATTGTGTTTCAATTGAAAACTATGCATAGTCTACAAATGGCATCTCCATTTTATCTACAAATGATACAACCCTTCTGGATAATCAGATTCCAGTCTTTTATTGTCTTTAGGCTATTTTATGGCTTCTTGTAAGTTGCTAGTCATGCAAATTCTGTCTTCTCCAGTAGAATTTTGATTGACTTCCCTACCTCTGGTAGAAAAAAACAGTTCTGCCTCCATTTACAATTCAATTCCTTTACTCCATATATACAATATTTGCCCTTTTTATCTTCTCCTTTGAACTGATTATAACATCTGCCTGGTTCTCTCATTAAATGAGTAAAATAATGATCTTTATATATATATATATATATATATATATATATATATATATTTTAAATGTGTTCATTTGTATATCAGTTTGAGAGTCATGATTTTCTCTTTTTCTGAAAATTAACACTAATGAGAACTGAAACCAATGATACTATATTAAACAATATTGGGGCCAGGATCACTTTCCCATGTCTGTAGTCAACTAGTGTGGCCAGAAAATATCTGATCCTGGAAGATAATTAAAATTGCCTATTTATAAAAGCTAGTAGAGTGTTTTTCAAAGGTCCCTTGAAGACCTTCTACCCACTAGCCCACCTATCCAAACTGTACAACTACATCAGTTCTCTACCTTGCTAGACTTGACCACAGATTATCCAGCCCAGGCCTTAAGAATCCAATAAATATACTTCCCTGCATTCCTCCTTTTGGGAAACCATTAGTTCTGTTAAAGATATGCTCTCCCTCTCTGCAGTAAGTTTAAAATCTCTCGTTTACCTAATTAGCAGATTTTCTTTGTAGTCTATGTGTGTGCATGGTGTGTGTAGTAAGGTGAAGGAGATTGACAACAGGAATCATGACCATCAGCTGCTTCTACCAGATGATATGTGTTAGTGCCCAATTTGGGATTATAGTGTCAAGTCGATTTTTTTTTTTTTTTTTTTTTTGTAGCAGAAATCTTGTCACGTCTGCACTCCACACTAGGGATCCAGATTAGGATTTGTCAATGTGGAGCAAAGTGTTGTACATATATTAGGTGCCCAAAAAGTATTTGAAAGTATTTGCAAATGGTAAAAGCTCACTTTTTTCCCTAAAAAGCCAGTAATTTGAGAAGAAGTTTAAATTTTTAAAAAAAATCAGATATACTTACAGGCTCATATGAATAAAAAATAAGTACTTATTATATATGCAAGTGAATTCATTATGTTTAAATGTGCAGAGGAAATAGAGTTCATTTATGTCTTCTAACTGAAATGATCTGATCTTTTCCCAGAGTCCCCTATCACAGGGTGTAGGAAAGAGGTGGGGAGAAATATTTAGCCCTATGTATTAATCTTAGTTCAGCCTCATAAACTGAATCTTGTCTTTAAAATAACTCAGTCCATTTTGGATTGGTGTTGTATGGGATGGGAGGAGGAGAATTTTGTTTCTGTGGCAATAGGATGGGGTTCTTTATATTCTCTCTTGTCTCTCTTGCAGAGTAGCTAGCTTTGGCAATGCCCGGAGCCCTACACTGTGTACCCCTCCAGCTCCCATTACCCAGAGCAAGTGACAACCTGTAACATCTCTTCTAGAGGCTCCCAGCAGCCCACCCTCACCCTCCCGTATTCTCAGGGGAGCAGTCACTTGCTCCCAAATTCTCTTCCCTCCAATACTAATCCTAGTATTTCTATGTCCTCCCTCTCCCCTCTGAAGGTCCTGACTGCAGAGGAGAGGAAATGAAGCTTTACCTCCTCAGTTCCTTTATTTTCTCCTTACAGTTAGCAGAGCTCAGAAGGCTTTGCTTCAGCTTCCTATCAACTCAGGACTTCCTTAATGTAAAATCTAAGGACAAATTCAAAACCAAGGGCATGCAACGACTTTTCAAGAGGACATGTACACAAAGTATTTGAGAAAATAAATTTCCAGGCTCTTCATTTCTTTTAGGTACTCTTCAAATCTGACCTGCTTAAGGATGCATTCATGTTTTTTTAAAAATTTAATTTTACCTTTTTCAGTCTTCTCTCTCATTTTAGTAAAGAAAACCACTCATTTCCCCATCAGTAACCTTACCATTGTCTCCCAGTGTGAAACTCTCCAGCACACTGAGCTAAGAGTGCCTTATAACTAACTGAGCTACAAGACAGGCTGTATTTAAGAAGATGTTTTTAAGGTAGTCTGAAGACAAGAGGGGAAAGAAAACAACTTTAGAGGAAATCAGTGCCTCTACCACCTACATCTACACAAACATTAAACATAGCTTAACTCCTAGCCAGATAACATAAAATCTCCCACATGCTCAAAATACTTGATGAAGGAAAACAAAGAGGATAATGTGTTGATTAAATGAACATGTGCATAAAAACAGCTGAAAAACCTAACTTTCTTCCATGATTCAGGTATTTCACATAAATTATTGTAATCCCACAGCAGACCCCCATGTATCCTGGACTTTAGAAATCAGAAAACTGAAACCAGACAACATAAGGCATAAGACCAGCAATTGGTAGGGCTCTGAGCCCTGCCAAGCCAGCCAGCTCCACCAGAGCAAGCTGCCTCCAGTGTCTAAGGCTTACCTCGCCCATCCTGATAGCAGGAATCAGAGGGACAGAAGCAAAAAGCCCATGAGAATCTGAGCTTCCTATTATAAGCCACATACTGGAGTCTTCATGAATTTCAACCAATTTCTGAAAGACCAGTGAGAAATGAATGTTTACAGCTATGGAGTAACAACAGGGATACAGAGATACTCTCATTCAGAACATTTCTGACCATGTTAAATGTCTTACCAATTAGCTTCCTTCAGTGAATGAATGAATGGAACACTAGTTTAAGCTGTTAAACAGGCGCAGCACTACAGGGAGAATACAGAGGCCACTCAGTTGCCCTAGTAGACCTGAGCAACATGGTACAAATTATGGGTCTGGAAAACTGCCTTGGTGACAAGAAGTATGTAAATGGTTTATGCATAAGAGTGTTTATATGCATATCCAAAATTTTCTGTGAGTAAAACTTTAAAGTTTTTTTTTTTTTTTTTTTTTTTTTTTTACAGTGTACTACCAAAGGGACCTTCAAGATGGTGGAGGAGTAAGACATGGAGATCACTTTCCTCTCCACAAGTACACCAAAAATACATCTACATGTGGAACAACTCCTATAGAACACCTACTGAATGTTGGCAGAAGACCTCAGACTTCCTAAAAGGCAAGAAAATCCCCACATACATGGGTAGGGCAAAAGAAAAATACAGAGACAAAAGAATAGGGACAGGACCTGCACCTCTGGGAGGGAGCTGTGAAGGAGGAAAAGTTTTCACACACTAGGAAGCCCCTTTGTGAGCAGAGACTGCGGGTGGCAGAGGGGGGCAGCTTCAGAGCCACGGAGGAGAGCACAGCCACCAGGGTGCAGAGGGCAAAGCGGAGAGATTCCTGCACAGAGGATCAGCTTGTCTGCTTACCAGCCAGGGCAGGTGGGTGCTGGGAGCTGATGCTCAGGCTTCAGAGGTCAGAGCCCAGGGGAGAGGACTGGGGTTGGTTGTGTGAAGACAGCCTGAGGGGGCTAGTGAACCACTGCGAGCCAGGAGGGAGTCCAGGAAAAAGTCTGGACCTGCCAAGAGGAAAGAGACCATTGTTTTGGGGTGCATGAGGAGAGGGGATTCCTTCCCCCATGCCCACAGAAGACAGAGCACCACCTAAGTAATCTCCAGAGATGGGCACAAGCTGCAGCTATCAACTCGGACCCCAAAGATGGCCATGAAGTGCTAATGCTGCTGCTGCCACCAAGAAGCCTCTGTGCAGGCACAGGTGACTATCCACACCTCCCTTCCTGGGAGCCTGTGCAGCCTACCACAATCAGGGTCCCGTGATCCAGGGACAACTTCCCTGGAGAACACAGGGAGCACCTCAGGCTGTTGCAATGTCAAGCTGGCCTCTGCCGCTGCAGACTCACCCTGTGTTCCAATTATGACTACCATACTCTTCCCTCCCCTTGGACTGAGTGAGCAAGGGCAGCCTAATCAGCCACTGCTTAAACCCCCTGTTGTCTGGGAGAGGAACAGATGCCTGAGGGCAACCTACAAGCAGAGGTGGGACCAAAATGAAAGTTAAACCAGGAGCTGTGCAAACAAAGAAGAGAAAGGAAAATTTCTCCATGCAGCGTCAGGAGCAGCAGATGAAATCCCCACAATCAACTTGATGTACCCTGCATCTGTGAAATACATGAATAGACAATGAATTGTCTCAAAATTGAGGCAGTGGATTCTGGGAGCAATGGTAGACTTGGAGTTTGCTATCTGTGACTGATTTGTTTCTGATTTTTATGCTTACCTTAGTTTAGATTTAGCACTTGTTATCACTAGTGGATTTGCTTCTTGGTTTAGTTGCTCTCTTTTTTTTAAATTTTATATTTTTTCTTTTAATAATTTTTAAATATTTTATTTTATTTTCTTTCTTTTTTGTCTCCCCTTTCTTCTGAGCTGTGTGCCTGACAGTGTCTTAGTACTCTGGCCGTGTGTCAGGCCTCAGCCTCTGAGGTGGGAGAGCTGAGTTCAGGACATTGGACCACCAGAGACCTCTACCCCACAAAATATCAATTGGCAAGAGCTCCCCCAGAGATTGACATCTCAACGTTAAGACCCAGCTCCACCCAATGGCCAGCAAGCTCCAGTGCTGGATGCATCATGCCGAACAACTAGCAAGACAGGAACACAACACCACCCACTAGCAGAGAGGCTACCTAAAATCATACTGAGTTCACAGACACCCAAAAACACATCATCAAACGTACCCCTGCCCACCAGAAAGACAAGATCCAGCCCCACCCACCAGAACACAGGCACTAGTCCCCTCCACCAAGCAAGCCTAAACAAGCCACTGAACCAACCCCACCCACTGGGATCAGACACCAAAAATAATGGGAAATACGCACCTGCAGCCTGCAAAAAAGAGACCCCAAACACAGTAAGTTAAATAAAATGAGGAGACAGAGAAATATGCAACAGATGAAGGAGCAAAATAAAAACACACCAGATGAAACAAATGAAGAGGAAACAGGCAGTCTACCTGAAAAAGAATTCAGAGTAATGATAATAAATATGATCCACAATCTTTGAAATAGATTGGAGAAAATACAAGAAATTTTTAATAAGGACCTAGAAGAAGTAAAGAGCAAACAAACAATGAAGAACAACACAATAAATGAAATAAAAATTCCCCACAAGGAATCAATAGCAGAATAACTGAGGCAGAAGAACAGATAAGTAACCTAGAAGATAAAATAATGGAAAAAACTACTGCAGATCAGAAAAAAGAATGAAAAGAACTGAGGACAGTCGCAGAGACTGCAGGGACAACAGTAAATGCACAAACATTCGAATAATAGGGGTTCCAGAAGAAGAAGAGGAAAAGAAAAGGACTGAGAAAATATTTGAAGAGATTATAGTTGAAAACTTCCCTAAAATGGAAAAGGAAGTAGTCAATCAAGTCCAGGAAGAACAAAGAGTCCAATACAGGATAAATCCAAGCAGAAACATGCCAAGACACATATTAATCAATCTATCAAAAATTAAATACAAAGAAAAATATTAAAAGCAACAAGGGAAAAACAACAAATAACATACAAGGGAATCCCCATAAGTTTAACAGCCAATCTTTCAGCAGAAATTCTGCAAGCCAGAAGAGAGTGACCGCACATCTTTAAAGTGCTGAAAGGGAAAAACCTACAACCAAGATTACTCTACACAGCAGGCGTCTCATTCACATTTGACAGAGAAATTAAAACCTTTACAGACAAGCAAAAATTAAAAGAATTCAGCACCACCAAACCAGCTTTGCAGCAAATGCTAAAGGAACTTCTCTAGGCAGGAAAAAAAAGAGAAGGAAAAGACCTACAATAACAAACCCAAAACAATTAAGAAAATGGTAATAGGAACATACATATCGATAACTACCTTAAATGTAAATGGATTAAATGCTCCAACCAAGAGACATAGACAGGCTGAATGGATACAAAAACAAGACACGTATGTATTCTGTCCACAAGAGACACACTTCAGACCTAGGGACACATACAGACTGAAAGTGAGGGGATGGAAAAAGATATTCCATGAAAATGGAAATCAAAATAAAACTGAACTAGCAATTTTCATATCAGACAAAATAGACTCTAAAATAAAAACTATGACAAGAGACAAAGAAGGACACTACATATGATCAAGGGATCAATCCAAGAAGTCATAACAACTATAAATATTTATGCACCCAACATAAGAGCATCTCTCTATATAAGGCAAATTCTAACAGCCACAAAACGGGAAATTCATAGTAGCACAATAACAGTAGGGGACTTTAACACCCTACTTTCACTAATGGACAGATCATCCAAAATGGAAATAGATAAGGAAACACAAGCTTTAAATGACATATTATACAGGATGTACTTAATTGATATTTATAGGACATTCCATCCAAAAACAACAGAATACACTTTCTTCTCAAGTGCTCATGGAATATTCTCCAGGACAGATCATATCTTGGGTCACAAATCAAAGCTCGGTAAATTCAAGAAAATTGAAATAATATCAAGTTTCTTTTCTGACCACAATGCTAGGAGACTAGATATCAGTTACAGAAAAAAAAAAAAAAACTGTAAAAAATACAAACACATGGAGGCTAAACAATACACTACTAAATAACCAAGAGATCACTGAAGAAATCCAAGAGGAAATTTAAAAAGACCTAGAAACAGGGCTTCCCTGGTAGCGGAGTTGTTGAGAGTCCACCTGCCGATGCAGGGGACACGGGTTCATGCCCTGGTCTGGAAAGATCCCACATGCCACGGAGTGGCTGGGCCCGTGAGCCATGGCCGCTGAGCCTGTGTGTTCAGAGCCTGTGCTCTGCAACGGGAGAGGCCACAACTGTGAGAGGCCCATGTATCACACGCACAAAAAAAATACCTAGAAACAAATAACAATGAAAACATGATGACCCAAAACCTATGGGATGCAGCAAAAGCAGTTTTAGAAGGGAAGTTTATAGCAATAGAATCCTACCTCAAGAAACAAGAAAATCTCAAATAAACAACCTAAACTTACATCTAAAGCAATTAGAGAAAGAAGAACAAAAAAACCAAAGTTAACAGAAGGAAAGAAATCATAAAATTCAGATGAGAAATAAATGTAAAAGAATGAAGTAAACAATAGCAATGATCAATAAAACTAAAAGCTGGTTCTTTGAGAAGAGAAACAAAATTGACAAACCATTAGCCAGACTTATCAAGAAAGAAAGGGAGAAGACTCAAATCAACAGAATAAAAATGAAAAAGGAGAAGTAATAACTGACACTGCAGAAATAGAAAGGATCAGGAGATATTACTACAAGAAACTATCTGTCAATAAAATGGACATCCTGGAAGAAATGGACAAATTCTTAGAAAAACACAACCTTCCAAGACTGAACTAGGAAGAAATAGAAAATATGAACAGACCAATCACAAACACTGAAATTGAAACTGTTTAAAAATCTTCCAAAAAACACAGTTCCAGGACCAGATGGCTTCACAGGTGACTTCTATCAAACACTTAGAAAAGAGCTAACACCTATCCTTCTCAAACTCTTCCAAAATATAGCAGGGAGTAACACTCTCAAACTTATTTTAAGAGACCTCCATCACCCAGATACCAAAACCAGCCAAAGATGTCACAAATAAAGAAAACTACAGGCCAATATCACTGATGGACATAGGTGCAAAAATCCTCAACAAAATACTAGCAAACAGAATTCAACAGCACATTAAAAGTATCATACAACGTGATCAAGTGGGGTTTATGCCAGGAATACAAGGAGTCTTAAATATATGCAAAACAATCAATGTGATACACCATATTAACAAATTGAAAGAGAAAATCCATATGATAATTTCAATAGATGCAGGAAAACCTTTTGACAAAATTCAACACTCATTTATGATAAAAACCCTCCAGAAAGTAAGCATAGAGGGAACTTACCACAACATAATAAATGACATATATGACAAACCCACAGCCAAAATCATTCTCAATGGTGAAAAATTGAAACCATTTCCTCTAGGATCAGGAACACAACAAGGTTGCCCACTCTCACCATTGTTATTCAACATAGTTTTGGAAGTTTTAGCCACAGCAATCAGAGAAGAAAAAGAAATAAAAGGAATTGAAATCAGAAAAGAAGTAAAACTGTCACTGTTTGCAGATGACATGATACTATACATAGAGAATCCTAAAGATGCTACCAGAAAACTACTAGAGCTAATCAATGAATTTGGTAAAATGGCAGGATGTAAAATTAATGCACAGAAATCTCTTGCATTCCTATAAACTAATGATGAAACACCTGAAAGAGAAATTAAGGAAGCACTCCCATTTACCATTGCAACAAAAAGAATAAAATACCTAGGAATAAACTGACTTAAGGAGACAAAAGACCTGTATGCAGAAAATTATAAGACACTGAAGAAAGAAATTAAAGATGATACAAACATATGGAGAGATATACCATGTTCTTGGATTGGAAGAATCAACATTGTGAAAATAACTACACTACCCAAAGCAATCTACAGAGTCAATGCAATCCCTATGAAACTACCAATGGCATTTTTCACAGAACTAGAACAAAAAATTTCACAATTTGTATGGAAACACAAAAGACACCGAATAGCAAAAGCAGTCTTGAGAAAGAAAAACGGAGTTGTAGGAATCAGGCTCCCTGGCTTTAGACTATACTACAAAGCTACAGTAATCAAGACAGTATGGTACTGGCACAAAAATAGGAATATACATCAATGGAACAGGGTAGGAAGCCCAGAGACAAACCCAAGCACATATGGTCACCTTATCTTTGATAAAGGAAGCAAGAATATACAATGGAGAAAAACGTAGCCTCTTCAATAAATGGTCCTGGGAAAACTTGACAGCTACATATAAAAGAATGAAATTAGAACACTTCCTAACACCATACAAAAAAGTACACTCAAAATTGATTAAAGACCTTAATGTAAGGCCAGGCACTATACAACTCTTAGAGTTAAATTTAGACAGAGCACTCTATGACATGAATCACATCAAGATCCCTTTTGACCCACCTTCTAGAGAAATGGAAATAAAAACAAAAATAAACAAATGGGACCTAATGAAGCTAAAAGCTTTTACACAGCAAAGGAAACCATAAGCAAGATGAAAAGACAACCCTCAGAGTGGGAAAAAATATTTTCAAATGAAGCAACTGACAAAGGATTAATCTCCAAAATATACAAGCAGCTCATGTAGCTCAATATCAAAAAACAAAAAACCCAATCCAAAAATGGGCAAAAAACCTGCAAAGACATTTCTCCAAAGAAGATATACAGATTGCCAACAAACACATGAAAGGATGCTCAACATCATTAATCATTAGAGAAATGCAAATCAAAACCACAGTGAGGTATCACCTCACTCCTGTCAGAATGTCCATCATCAAAAAATCTAGAAACAATAAATGCTGGAGAGGGTGTGGAGAAAAGAGAACCCTCCTACACTGTTGGTGGGAATGTACATTGATACAGCCACTATGAAGAACAGTATGGAGATTCCTTAAAAAACTAAAAGTAGAACTACCATATGACCCATCAATCCAACTACTGGACAGATACCTTGAGAAAACCATAATTCAAAAAGAGACATGTACCACAATGTTCATTGCAACACACTTTACAATAACCAGGACATGGAAGCAACCTAAGTATCCATCGGCAGATGAATGGATAAAGATGTGTCACATATATACAATGGAATATTACTCAGCCATAAAAAGAAACGAAATTGAGTTATTTGTAGTGAGGTGGATGGACCTAGAGTCTATCATACAACGTGAAGTAAGTCAGAAAGAGAAAAACAAATACCATATGCTAGCACATATATATGGAATCTAAAAGAAAAAATAAATGGTTCTGATGAACCTAGTGGCAGGACTGGAATAAAGACCTAGATATAGAAAATGGACTTGAGGACACAGGGAATGGGAAAGGTAAGATGGGAAGATGTGAGAGAGTAGAATTGACATATATACACTACCAAATGTAAAATACATAACTAGTGGGAAGCAGCTGCATAGCACAGGGATATCAGCTCGGTGCTTTGTGACCACCTAAAGGGTTGGAACAGGGAGAGTGGGAGGGAGATGCAAGAAGGATGGGATATGATGACATATGCATACATATAGCTGATTCACTTTGTTATAGAGCAGAAACAAATGCAACATTGTAAAGCAATTATACTCCAATAAAAGTGTTAAAAAAAAAAAAGTGAACTACCAGAATCTTCCAAAACAGTTTAGCATCTGCTCAAGTACAGAAAGTTTTGTATCATTTTTTAAAGGAACATGATATTTTGATTGAAGTATAATTGATTTACAATATTATATTAATTTCAGGCATACAACATTGTGATTAAATATTTTTTATAAATTATACTCAATTTAAAGTTATTGAAAAATATTGCCTATATTCCCTGTACTGTACAATATATCATTGTAGCTTATTTCTTTAATACACAGTGGTTTGTACCTCTTAATGATCTCCTAACCCTATCCTGCCCTTCCTCTCTTCCCTCTCCCTACTGTAACCACTAGTTTGTTCTCTATATTTGTGAGTCTGTTTCTGTTTTGTTATACTCATGTGTCTGTTTTATTTTTTTAGATTCCATATATAAGTGATAACATAAAATATTTGTCTTTCTCTGTCTAACTTATTTTACTAAGCATAATTCCCTCCAGGTCCATCCATGTTGCTGCAAATGACAAAATTGCATTCTTTTTCATAGCTGAGTAATATTCCATTTTATATATATCACTTCTACTCTATCCATTGGTCTGCTGATGAAAACTTATGTCGTTTCCATATCTTGGCTCTTATAAATAATGCTGCTATGGGCATTGGGGTGCACATCTCTTTTTTAATTAGCATATTAGTTTTCTTTGAATATATACCCAGGAGTGGAATGCTAGATAGTATGCTAGTTCTATTTTTAATTTTTGATTAATCTCCATACTGTTTCCCTTAGTGGCTGCACCAATTTACATTTCCACCAACAGTGTATTAGAGTTTCCTTTTCTCCACATCCTTACCAACATTTGTTGTTTCTGAACTGCCATTCTGACAGGTGTGAGGTAATATCTCATTGTGGTTTTCATTTGCATTTCTCTGATGATTAGTGATGTTGCATACCTTTTCATGTGCCTGTTGGCCATCTGTACGTCTTCTTTGGAAAAAATTCTATTCAGGTCTTCTGCCCATTTTTCAATCAGGTTGCTTGTTTTTTTGATGTGGAGTGGTATTAGCTGTTTATACATTTGGATATTAACCCCTTATCAGTCTTATCATTTGCAAACATTTTCTCCCATTCTGTAGGTTGTGTTTTTGTTCTGTCAATGTTTTCCTTTACTTTGCAAAGGATTTTTAAGTTTAATTCAGTCCCTTTTGTTTATTTTTGCTTTTTCTTCTTTTGCCTGTGGAGACAAATCCAAAAATATTGTTACAGTTTATGAAAAAGTGTGTTCTACCTGTTTTCCTCTAGGAGTTTTATGGTTTCAGGTCTTTCATTTAGGTCTTTAATCCATTTTGAGTTTATTTTTGTCTATGGTGTGAGAAAATGTTCTGATTTCATTCTTTTACATGTAGCTGTCCAGTTTTCTCAGCACCACTTATTAAAGAGACTGTCTTCTCCACACTGTATATTCTTGCCTCCTTTATTGTAGAGTAATTGACCAGAAGTGTGTGGATTTGTTTCTGGGCTCTCTATTGATCTCTGTGTCTATTTTTGTGTCAGCACTGTACTGTTTTGATTACTATACCTTTGTAGTGTAGTTTGAAGTCAGGGAGCATACCTTCAGCTTTGTTCTTTTTTCTCAAGACTTTAGCAATTTGGGGTCTTTTGTAGTTCCATATAAATTTTAGGATTATATGTTCTAAGTTTATGAAAAACGTCATGAGTATTTTGATAAGCATTGCATTAGATCTGTAGATTGCTTTGGGTAGTATGGCCATTTTAACAATATTAATTCTTCCAGTCCAAGAACACATCCAAGATATCTTTGCATTTCTTTGCATCATCTTCAATTTCCTTCATCAACGTTTTATAGTTTTCAGAGTATAAGTCTTTCGCCCCTTTGCTTAAGTTGATTCCTAGCTATTTTGTTATTTTTGATGTGATTTTAAATGGGATTGTATTCTTGATTTGTTTCTGATAGTTCATTATTAGTGTATAGAAAGACAATATATTTCTGCATATTAATCTTGTATCCTGCAACTTTATTGAATTCATTTATTAGTTCTAATATATTTTTGGTAGAGCCTTTAGGGTTTTCTCTATATAATAGCATATCATCTGAAAATTGTGACAGTTTTACTTCTTTCCTTCCAATATGGATGCCTTTTATTTCTTTTTCTTGTCTTGTTGTTGGGCTAGGACTTCCTATACTATGTTAAACAGAAGTGCCAAGAATGGGCATTCTTGACTTGTTCCTGATTTAGAGGGAAAGCTTTCAGCTTTTCACCACTAAGTATGGGTTTGACATAAATGGGCTTTATTATGTTCAGATATATTCCCTTTACACCAAGTTTGATGAAAAAAAAGTTCTACATTGTTTTTTTTGGTTTCTTCTATTGATATTTTTTTCTTCTATTGATATTTTTTTCCTGATTTTGGAAAAAGATTGAAAACAAAGTTGAAAGAAAAAAAATCCTCCATAATTTCACTATCCACAGTTAACTGCTAATAATATTATGATCTTTTTATTTCTTTCTATGTAAATATGTATATGTATATATAGTATAAAATTGTCAAATTTGGCTATTATATATATATATATATATATATATATATACACACACACACACTATTGCTTTCTCTTCTGCTGTCCTTAAAATTATACCATAAGCATTCCCCACATTCTAAGAAAACACTATTTTTAATGCCTATGCCTAAATTCCAGCATGAATTTGTATCACAATTCAGATGGCCAAAATTTTATGCTGGACACAAAATTTTGTCATTTGTTGAGTATTACAAATAATGGAAAGAATCAGCACTCTCTAAAACCTCCCCATTTTGTAACTGAAGAAAAATACTAATTTAAAAATTAATAGAAAATTTTGTGATAACAGAAATTTTTTATTCTGCACTGTGCAGTAGAGTATCCGCTAGCCACATGTGGTTGTTAAGTTCTTGATATATAGTTAGTGCAACTGATTAACTGGATTTCTTACTTTACCTAACTTTAATAAATTTAAGTAGCCACATGTGACCTTATTGCTTAAAGCAGAGCTTGAAGAATTCATCACACCACTCTAAGTATTTGCTTGTATGCAGGAATACCCCCATCTTGTGGTCTTTTAGAAAACTGCCTGTAAAATTGTTTGAAACCAAGGTGTATTTGCAATCATAAGCACAATTTGTAGCTGTAATTCCATGGACCACAGAAGTCCACCTAGTAGGTATCTGAAAATTTAAAGATTGGCATTGCTAAAACACAGTACTCAGGGCAAATTAATTCACATGGGGACAGTCAATGCCTGGACAAACACTAAAAATAAGCATGCTTGGGACAGTTTGGGTTAATATTTTAACAAACAGCCGAAATCTCTAGGAGTTATTGACACCAAAATTAGGCCCTTCGTTTGTTCTCTTATTCAAAAGTCCTCTAAATCCTTCCCCCAAATCTAGCACACAATTTTCAAAATTGGCTTGATATATGTGTGTGGTACATATATATCTTTCGAACATATAAATCATTTGTGATTTAATGGGGAACAAAATTAAGATTCCCCCCTTACCCAACTAGGTTTGTAACTAATTAAGAGATAGACAGTGGTGGAAAACACATGAAGACCGCACATTTTATTACTGACAGAACTGTTTTAAAAATATGGCTTCGTGGCACAGCAATGATGGAAATTCTAATATTGAATCCCAGAATAAGACTTGTCTACCAACTTGCAAGCCTCTCTGTAAAACCGTGGGCCTCCCCCTAATGGCAGAACATAAAGGCAGACCAGAGAGATATATGCTATGGGCAGCTGACCCCAGAGACCAGAGATGGGTGGAGGCAGGAGGCTGGAGAGGGAGACAGGAGAGAGTCTGTTGGCAGTGGCATGTATCCCACATTCTGTAAGTTATAATTTATTCTTCTTTGGTAGAAATAATTAAAGGCTGTGCAGATTGTTTAGGGAAAGTCCCTCTTCAAAGAAACTGGAAGACAGAAAAAGTATTCACACTAATGGAAATGAATAAATGATATTCCAGCATGATATCAGTGAAAATTTTAGCTGTTTGACAAAATAATTTCAGCTTCACCTGAGAGCTGTTGGGGAGAAGAGCAGATACTTACTCATTTTTGCACAACTCTGTTCATCTTTTTCAATCTGAAGGGATCACATATTAGGTGCTTGCAGTAAATGACTCTAAAACAAAAACAAATACTGATATCAGACTCAGTCCTCTTAAAATGCTGCTTCAGTTTGCTGGTAGACTTTAAAAATTCACTGGTGTCTTCTAGTTCAAAAACAAAAGAACTAGCTCAAAAACCATTATACTATCAAGTTGTTTAAAAAATATTCAGTTAAAATATAAAGGGTAAAAATCAGTAACTGCATAACAACATTAGAGCAATAATAATAAGCTACACTGTAATAAAATATTTCATTCACAGCAGCAATAAAAATATACAATTCTAATTATAGAAATTCACCCTAAGGATATACTTGCAGTTGGATGTAACAGTTTATTACAGGGTTATTCATCACAAAACTGTTTATAATCATCCTTATAAAATGATGGTGATGGTAGATGTTTCCAAGTGTGCTAACTTGACAAAATTTCAAAACTCTCTGACAACTCTGTATTATCCCCAACACCAAAGACTCACTAGTCCATGAAACAATAAATCTGAAAACAATTCTAGTTAGATCTACTAATATGTCACTCTGGGAATTGGTATTAGACATAATAGTTTGTATCTATGTGGATCCAGGAGAGATCATCCTCTCTGGTGAGAAGAAATGCCAGGAAATTCACTTTGATTTGAGTCACTGGAGGTGGGCACCCCATTTGCCACATCTAAATATCCCTGAGGATATTTGTGGTTATTAAGGATAACTACTCTTAGAAGTGTAGGAGGGATAGACTACTGTTCAAAAAAAGATTTAGTCAGGCCTTTCTGTGTTAAGAAATTGAATGGGGAAGCTGCTGAGTCCCTGGCATGGATCTCTGAGGAGAGAAGGAGATGGTGCCCTTTTCCAGGAGAGTTCTGAGAACCACTGTACATCTTCTGAAAATGCCCAGTTGGGAGACCCATTGTACAGGAGTTAAAGAATGGTGCTTCTTTGATTAAACCTAACACCAGGATTAGGATTGCAAGCACAAATGCCGCCAGACAGGCAATATAAAGGTTTGTGTCAGGCTGGCTGTAAAACAGAGGACAAAAATGTTTGTCATGAAATGTGTGTGCAGAATAAACCACTTCTGAGGGTCGGATTTGACCCATAGACAGCCAGTTTGTGACCCTTGACTGACATGGTGAGTTAATTCTCCTTCAAAGAATCACAGCCAAATGTTGGAATCTGATCCAGACAGGCATTCTCCGTGCTGGGCACTTAGGTTCTACCGTTTAGAGCAGGGTCAGTGTCAACACTGATGTCATGTGGCAGTGAAGAGCAGTGGCGACATGACCTCATCCAACTCTCAGTAGATGCTGGATTTTCTATTAATGCAACAGGTTAGGGACTTGAAAGACTAACCAGAAAATACTATATTGAACAATGTAGATAAGAAATACTAGATAGAATAATGTATGGTGTAGTTTTGGAGCACTCATATAAATTTCAGAGGTTTCTGTCACCCTCCTTCTCTTCTTTCTTCCTCTTCCTCTTCCTCTCCCCTCCTTCCTCTCTCCCTCTCTCCCTCTCTCATGCATGCAGGCTCTCTCTCTCTGTCATTTTTCCCTCATCAGTTTGTGAATTTTTTAAGGGTACATTGTAAAATCTCCCTTCTCAGAATGGAGATTTAGCAGAATGGATGCTATATCTTCCCAAGTATATAAGCTAGTTAATAAGTGTGGGGATTTCATCTCTCTCATGGGTCTAAATTTCTTCCCATAAGCACATGCTATTCAGTACATCCATTGGTCAGAAAGCACTCCGAGGACACAACTCTTTCTGCTAATTGCCTCTGTATCCACCAATCGTTTCTCTCCTTTCTATTCCCATACTCATTTTCCCACACCCAGAGATATAAATGCAATATTGTTGACTGGTAAATGAGCTAAGCTGACAGTTGGTGGCACTGCTTCTCAACCAAAATTCGAAATTCATAACGTGTAAGCATAGGACACTTGATCTCTTTATTCACCACGAGAGGTGATCTAAACTCTAAGGACATGAGAATTACTAGGGGAACAGATTTCTGAACCCAATTCCTAGAGACAAACAGAGTAAGTCTTGGAATCTGCAGGTTTAATTAGTGTTCCAAATTATTCCAATTCAGTCTGTAAATCACATTATCTGAAGTGAAGGCATGGGATGTCAGGGCTTTGAGCTCAAGAATAGGTTGTGATAAAAGTTTCCTTCTGACATATCTTTCTTATCTGAGGGATTTGGCAAGGTCTTCAATGATATTGTGCTTCTATCAATTTCATATATATACATATATATTATATTGATAGATATGATATATATATATATCATAAAGTGTTACTTACTGTCAGACAGTCACAATTCTCTTAATGATTCCTTTCTCATTAAGTTCAAAATTAACCTGCTAATTCCCCCAAACTAATGAGTAGTTGAGATTTTTCCCTATGTGTTTATTGACTTCGTTTCTAACATTTAATCATGAGCATTTTGAATCACATTGAAAACTGAAAGAATTTTACCATGAACACCCAAATACCTACAACCTAGACTCTACAATTAATATTTTACTATCCTGGTTTCATCAGTACATCTATGAATTCCTCCATTATCTGTCAATTCATCATATTGTTTGATACATCTTATTTCAGTGTAGGTTGGAGATATCAGTCACTATGCATCTCATTAACTAGAGTTCAAGATTTGTTTATGGTTTTCACATAAAACTCATATACAATGAGAATCATACAACTTGGTGTATCATTCAATGAGTTCAGACAATCACATTCACCTGTGCAACCTAAATCCTTGTCATGATGCATGGACATTACCATCATCCCAAGAAGATTCCTCTTATGTTTTCCCAATAAATATTCACCCCCACCCCCCAGAAGTAACCATTGTTCTATTGATATTTATTCACTATAAACTGTTTGCTTGTTTTAAGATTTCATATAAATGGAATCATATATTAAGCATTTTTTATGTATAAGCCTTCTTTTAATTATCATGTTTTTGAGATCCATCCATTTTGTTGTGTATATCAATAGCTTTTTTTTCTTATTTATTGCTGGATAACATTACAATCTACAAATATACTATAGTTTGTTTATCCATTACATTTGTTGGACAACTGAGCTGTTTCCAGTTTGGGGCTGTTATGAATAATCCTGTTATAAACATTCAGGTACAAGTCTTTTTGTGGAAATATATTTTTTATTTTTCTTGGGTAAGTACCTAGTAGTAGAATAGCTAGATCACAAGGGAGTTTTATGTTTAGTTTTACAAAAAATTGTCAAAATTCTTATCAAGTAGTTTCTCCTTTCTAAATATTTTTCATTACCACCAACAATATATGAGAGTTTCAGGTGCTCAGTGTCCTCAGTAACATTTAACATTGTCAGTCTTTTTTAATTTTAGCAATTTTAATATGTATGTAACAGCATCTTGTATTTTAACTGACCTAAGTGTCAGCTCTTTTTTGAATGAATCATGGGGCTTGTTTTTAATATTCAGAGCCACCCATAAATAACTGAAAAAATGTGTCTGAGCGTTTATTCTTATATGTAGAATTACTGCGAGATGTGTGAAAGGTGAAAGAGAAAAATGACCCCTGTCCTGAAAGAGCTTACATTCTTAACATCTACAATAACATATGAGACCTGTGTGACTAAATCTGACTCAAGGTGCTGCAAGATTTGATCAAGAATGGTGATTGCAAGAGTCAACTGCTAGGGAAGTCTTTAAGCTGGAGATTGAAAGAGTGCTATTTGGGTTATAGAATAAAGAGAGAAATGAGGTTGGTGTTCTGCTGGGAAAATAGCCAGCATGAGACCCTAAGTTCAGAACAAGCAAGGAGTGTGAAAAGGAGATGGAACAGCTCCTGCATCTCCATGTGCAAACTTTAGGCTTCCATGAATATTACAACGCCATTAAATCCCATGCCAAGATTTGGTTGTGTGGTCATTTTTCTTGCTACATGTTCACAAAGAAATTATTTCTCATTTTTAATTTTACACCGCAAAATTCAAACCAATATCTCAGTGTACTGTAAGATAAAGAGGACTTGCCCTGTATGAGAAATCAAATGAATGACAAAGTCTAACATATGTTTTCTATTATTTTGAAGTTCAAAGCACCGTGGGTAGCTCTTTACACAAAATGGAGGCAGCGGTCTCTGAAGAGAGCAATGTCATTGTTGTTTTTTAAAATGGGCCTGAGTTTCTCTATCAGTTTTCATGCTCCTTTTCCTCAGGAATGTGTATCATATAGTACATGAGAAAATAAACTCATCAATCAGATACACCTGAGATTATGGTCTGTCTCTTGAGCAAGTTAATTAGACTCCATAAACCTTGCCTTTCTTATCTCTAAAATTGGGGTAATGATAGAACTTACCTCATCAATTTGTTGGAAGGATTACATAAGATAATGCATGTTAAGTGCTTTGCACAGCCTCTGACTCAATAAATGTCAGTTATTTTTATTACTCTCTTTGATCACATTTGCCAGTTTCACCTGTTTCCTTCCTAAGTGTTCCTAAATCACAAATATTAAATTAAAAAGCACGCACAGTGAGCATAACAGGCATAGTGTTCAGGTGCCTGAATTTGATAATAGGTTTTTTATATCTTCCAATATAGCTCATTTAATTTATGGTTCTCCTGATTTTCCTTCTTTAAAAGAATAGTGCATATATAATTTGGAATCTTGCAAAATGAATAAATGGGCAAATCTAACTTGGTTTTTTATAATGCTGAAATATATTCAAAATTCATACCTAAAAAGAATATTGAAAGTGAAATATTGGATGGGAGATTCTCGGATCATATGATTATGGTGGCAGGGCTCATGAGAATATTTTTAAGTTACAGGCTACTTAATCCCTAGCAACAGGCAACAGTGCAACATAGGTTTGAATCCCAAGGCACTGCCATGGCTCTTCTTTTTATTAGTTGCAAAAACAGGTAGCTGCTCAGATGAAGTGATCAGGAGGACTCTGGGACAAACTCTCTACTAAAAAATATCAACCCTCCACTACATGGCTGGCACTCTGACTGAAACTGCTGAATAATACTCTATTAAAATGAAAATGTACCCAGGAGAATTAACATATTCAGCAGTCTGCTAAGCCCATCAGACCTTAGAGTAAACTGTTTAATCAGATGGATTCCCTGTTGACCTTAAGTGAAAACTTTAGGTGGAGGTTTGGGCAGTTCCTTAATAGGCAAAGAAGACAAGAACAACAATATATGGCAAGCAAGAATCTTCATTCGGGCAAGCATCATGATACAATATGCATGAGGGGAGCTTGGGGCAGGACTGTGAGGCAGAGGACATAGATTTATATTTTATTCTATAATTTGATGTGTGTGCAGACTTGGTCAGTCTTCAAATTCTTGAAACATGGTCCTTACCTATACAATGGAGAAATGCATTTCTATTCTAACTAATATTCACAATATTAGTGAGAATTAAATGAGATAATATGCACAAGAATCCTCTGGATTCCAAAACATCCAATATAATACATAATGTTATCTTTTTGTAATTACTTGTAATGCAGAATCTTAGGGAGAAAATGCCTATTGAAAAATTGAAATGGATAAGCATAAGAAAATATGTTGATGAAGCAGTATTTTGTCTTATCATTAGTTTAGTGTTTTAAGATAAGGTTGCTCCATCACAACCATTATCCTATTTGGTCTTTACAAAAACACTGTGACTTAGGCAGGGCAGGTATTTCTATCCCTATTTTACAGAGGAGGGTGTCAAAATCAACACATGTGAATCATCCTGCACAGCATCTTTTTTGTATGCATCTCACTGCTGACAGAATAGCATGGGCAATGTCAGTAAGCTGAAGCTTGCAGAAAAATATAAGAAAAAAGTACTTTTCAATATTTGGTGCAAAAGGAAGAATGAAGATTTCTTTAATAGGACAGTTAGAGTAGTGTTGACATAATACAGTTAGAAACATAATACAGTTTCCTTTTCTTTTCTTGAGTTGGCCATATAATACATTTTTTAAAGTGTAATTTATCCAGCATTCCCATGTGTTTTTAATGAGAGTAATGGAGGTGCTTATTGACAGTTCTGTCTCCAACTACACGTCCATTTTCTAAAACACAGAGTAGAACTTAGGGTCAGGCACTTTGGCATGGAATAGTATCTAGCTAAAATTTCATAACTTTGTTTTCATTTTCATTTATCTTTACAGTGTCTTTTCATTTGTGGGATGTGTTAGTTTTATTGTTTTTGTTTTATGGTTTATTTTGGTAACAGTTTTATTGAAATACAATTTCCATACCACATAATTTGCCTAGTTAAAATATATAATTCAATGGTTTTAATGTATTCATATTTATGCAACTACAAGTACAATCAATTTGAGAACATTTTCATCACTCCAAAAGAAGCCTTGTACACATTAGCTATTACCCTTCTCTTTTTCCGCTCTCTCCCCCCAACCCTTAACTAGCCACGAACCTGCTTTCTGCCTCTATAGATTTGCCTATTCTGTTCTTTCATATAAATGGAATTACATAATTTGTATTTTTTGTGACTGGTTTCTTTCATTTAGCATAAGGTTTTCAAGATTTACCCTTGTTTTAGCATGTATGGATACTTTATTCCTTTTCATAGTCAAATAATATTCCATTATATGAATATACTACATTTTGGTTATCTATGCATCAGTTGATGGACATTTGGGATTGGTTCTACCTTTTGGCTGTTATGAATATTGCTGCTATGAACCTTTGGGTACAAGTGTTTTTGAAGACATATGTGTTCACTTCTCTTAGGTATATACATAGGAGTGGAAATGGCAGGTCAAATGGTAACTCTATGTTTAATCATTTAAGGAACTGCCAGATTGTTTTCCAAAGTAGCTGCACTATTTCAAATTTTCACCAGTAATGTACTGGCTTCCAATTTCTCCACATCCTTGCCAACACTTGTTATTGTCTGTCTTATTGATGATAGCTATTCTAGTGGTTGCAAAGTGGTATTTTATTGTCGTTTTGGTTTGCACTTAACTGAGGGTCAATGAATTGAGTATCTTTTTCTTTTTTTTTTTTTTTTGCGGTACGCGGGCCTCTCACTGCTGTGGCCTCTCCCATTGCAGAGCACAGCTCCGGACGTGCAGGCTCAGCGGCCGTGGCTCACGGGCCCAGCCGCTCCACGGCATGTGGGATCTTCCCAGACTGGGGCACGAACCCATGTCCCCTGCATCGGCAGGCAGACTCTCAACCACAGTGCCACCAGGGAAGCCTATGATCTGTTTTGAGATAATTTTTGTATATGACATGAGGTAGAGGTATGTTGGTATTTTAAAATAACAGTAGGATTAGAGAAATTGTTTTTAAAATAAAATTATGTTAGTAAAAGTGTGGTATATTTATATTTAATGAAAACTATAAAGTGCAGGCATGTGTGAATATGGCAAAGATTGTGAAGTAATGTATGGCTAATTGAACTAATGACTCTTAGATCTTTCCCACATTGATTAATAGTAAATTATACTCTGAATGGGGGCAGAATACTCATCCAAAATTTTGTTTAACCACAAATTTTTATTTTGAAAATTTTCATACCTACAGAATTTTTGTTTTTTTGGCGGTACGCAGGCCTCTCACTGTTGTGGCCTCTCCCATTGTGCACAGGATCCGGATGCGCAGGATCAGTGGCCATGGCTCACAGGCCCAGCCGCTCCACGGCATGTGGGATCTTCCCGGACCGGGGCACGAACCCGTGTCCTCGCGTCGGCAGGCGGACTCTCAACAACTGCACCACCAGGGAAGCTTTACAGAAAATTTTTAATAACACAATGAATACTCAAATTCCTTCACCTGAATTCACCAATAATTTACCCTTTATCCATTCTCTTTATCTTCCCTCTATAAAAATGTATTAGAGGTCTGGTTATTGTCATGACTCTTGGAAGGTAGCCTTAAAAGCTTTGGAATTAAATGAGAGATAGATGTCTTTGTAAGTCATGGTAGGTCCCTAAGATCATATAAATAATCTATGCTAATGAGTTGACTCCCTATGGAGGCTGGACACCAGAAAGGCCAACCACGTAATTAGAGGATTGGAGCTTTGGACCATATAATATCAGCCCTCATCTGGTGGGGGAGCGGGTTGCTAGAGATTAAGTTCAACTACATGGGCAATAAGTCATCAGTCTTGACTATGTAATGAAGTCTCAGTAAAAACTCTTGAAACTTAAGCTTGGGTGAGCATATTGTCATATGTTAATGCCTGGAGGCAATACATCCTAGGGATGATGGGAACTTCACTTCTGGAACTCTCCCAGACCATGCCTTACATTTTTCTTCCTCTGGTTGCTTCTACTTTGTACCCTTATTACATAAAACTGTAATCATAAGTACAGCATTTTCGTGAGTTCTGTGAGTCATTCTAGTTAATTATTGAACTTGAGGGTGATTTGGGGAAAGCTTCTAACTTTCAGTTGTGAAATGAGGACAGTCTTGTGAGGATTATTCTGTCTGACTTTGCAGTCTGTCTAACTCGGGGTCCTCTCTGAAAATAAAATGCCAGCATCCTGACACCTCTCCTCTCAATACTTCAACACTCATCTTTTGCAAACAAGACTTTCTCCTCCTTAACCACAATAATATCTTTTAAACTACCTAACATACAACCTATATTCAAATTTCCCCAGTTGTGCCTCAAAGTTATTTTAGAGCTATTCTTATTGCTTTTCTAGATGTTAATATTATTCTAAAGCTGATGCTAAGAAATAACATCATGCCTTCTTGTTTTTTAATTCTCTATCTTATCCGAAGAGAAAACTCCCAGAGAAAAGATATGTGGAGAACAGAGAGCAAAAGTTATTGGTTTGGAGCATAGTTATGAGGAAGAAAATATTTTGAGAATCCATCCACTCAAAGCAGCTGACCATATGTGGGTTGTGGGTGAAGGAGCTTCTCATTAAGGCAGAGGAATGTAAGGAAGGAAAACCATTGAATCAAGGTTTAAGCTTTTAAATGAGAATTGTCTCAACTTGTAATAAAATATTTCTTTTTAAACATCATGTTTTACTGTAGAGGGCATAGCACATAATAGTGAAATTCAAAGAAAAACTATAGATTTATTGTTCTAATGTTACAGAAAGAGAGTAGCATTGTCTAAAAGGAGGAATTGCAGGACCTAAGTGTTTCATCCCTTTGCCCATCTTATCTCAAACTCTTGCTTCTCATTTAACCATTTTATGCACCAAATTTTGTTGAGCTCATTCCTTGTGCCAGACATTTGGCAGGCATTAGAGTTGTGGTGGTAAAAACAGAGACAAGGTTCTTATAGACAATCACATTCAAGCAAGGGGAAAAGAGACACCGAATAGATAATTATAACTATAAATAGTTGTTTGAAAGAGAAATACAGAGTACTGTAGATGTTTTTAACCAGGATCTTAATGAGAATCAGAGAAAGACTTCCCAAGGAAGCAGCCTTTAAGCTGAAACCCAGAAGTTAAAACTCACCTGGGTAAGGGAAGAGGGGTAAGGAACAGGAAAAAGGAAGAGGGAACAACATATGAGAAAAATAAATGTGGCAGGAAAGGACCTTTTCATATAGGAGGGCAAATTTTTGAAATGGTAAATTTTTTCTTTGTCCCTTAAAGTTTCTGTCTTTCCCCTTTATCAATTTTCTACTTTTTCTAATGTCCCTTTCCTTTATTTTTTCCTACCAAATTAACTCTTTTCTTTGTTTCTGAAATCTTAGACAGTTGATAAGATCAGAAAGCAAGGTCTGATAGTTGGAGGAAAGGTTTAGATTTACCATGGCACTCCCTGGGACTTCACTTTAACTGCAGATCTACCGCCCACTCTTAGTTCAGCCACTTCTGTCCTTCCTCATTTTGAGGAATGACTCATTGGCTCTGGGCCTCATCTTCTGTGTGGACTTCAGAGACTGTTTTGCTTTTGTTTCTCTTCCTAAGTACTTCATCTTCAGTTTAACACCATCTCTCCTAGGCTTTATCAATCTCATTTCTATTTTGCAGGAGGAGGGTTTCATCATGTGCATACCATAAACAATTTTTTGATCCAACACTGTAAGATTCTCCCTTGGATGCTAATCATATACGTACAGACACAATAATTGATTTGGTTTTATTTTGGTTTTGTTTTTACTATGTTTTTTTGGCTCTTGCTTCATTTGACTAGTTGGTTTCAGGCTCAGACCCCAGTTTGCATAAATTCATTTTCAGGGTGTTTGTACAGCTACCCAGATAGGCTCTGGGGAGGAAAGGCAGAAGTCCTACATGGTAAATACATAGAAAAACAATCATGTGCATTCACAGGGCCCATGCAAAGTCGAACAACCTGTTAATTCTAACAACAGACTGTAGACCTCTAAACATAAGCTCCATGATAACAGTAATTTCATTGATTTTTGTTCACTGCTGTCTCTTGCAAATGTAGCATTGCCCATCATGTTGTAGCAGTTTAATGATCCTTTGTTGAACACACGGATAAATAACTAGCAACAGTAGAATTAGAGACAATCTGCAAAGAAATCCATGTACAAACTATATAAGGTTTCTTTTCCTAAAGGGATGCATTAGATAGCATGTTATTATTTGTTTACAATGAGTCTGTGAGATCTACACCTTCCCAGGGATGGTTCTGGGCCTAGACTTTCCCAGGAAGGGCTACTCTGGAGATCGTTCAAGGATGAGCTTTAGCTTTGGGGTGGTGCATTTGGTGTCAGATTCATAGCTGGAAATGAAATTTGAAGGACTTATATTTTCTGTTCCTCTGACTTATGTCCTTGAAATTGTTTTGGAAATGACCAGTGATTGTAACAAACTGCTAAGTGACTTTTTGGTGTGGGGTAGACGCAACTGGGCTGGTTGGTCCCGGCACCAAATGTCTTTTCTAAGGTGCTGGGCTTGATGCTGTGTCCCTTCTCTCTGCAGTTTAAGGCAGCAGGGACCTCACCCCAGAACTCAGAGACTCACTCATGGCAAACTTCAAAGTTTTCCAGTGCTCAGGGAAGCCACTAATCCTCATCTGTTTCTTGATGCCCAGTCCCTAATGCAGGCTACCTCCTACAACTCATTATTATGTTGAACATTTTGATTATTGTTTTATGGAGATAATACAATTTCCTCCAAACTTTGATTTTTCTGAAAGAATATTCTGATATTGTGGGAAGAGCCCAGGACTGAGAAATATTAGTCCATAATCTGAATACCAGCTTTGTATTTCTTAGATATCTCTCATTTTCCTTATTTGTTTGAGGATGTGAACATAATGATTTCTAATATTTCTCTGGCCTTTATATCCTGGAGCCTAGGAAATCCAGACCAGAACATTCTGATCCTTTTTTTATTGCTAGAAAAAATGGACCTTTTATCCTATTGGTGTTGTTTAATTTGCCTTCTTTCATGAGTCCCTTTCATTCTCTATAATTCACAACTGAGTCTCTGTGTGAGACATTGTCTGTATATGATTTTTTTTCCACCACCTGCCAAACTGTCATACAAATCCTCAGGAATTAGCTTCAGTGCCTTCCTTCCCTCTATTAACACTTTTAGTATCAGCAATGAGATCTAGAGGCCTTTTTGCTCAAGGATTGTGGTGAAAAACTGAAAAAAGGGTGAGGCAGAGGAAAGATACAATAAACATCAAAGTTACAGTTTCTGACAGTAATTGTGTTATGAAGAGGTTTACATATCAACCCTCTGTTTGTCTGATTTCATAAAGCTAGGGAGCCATACAAGGTGTCATTCCAAAGTAATTATTCTCTACCTTCAGTAGAGAGAGTAGAAATCACAATTGATCTCAAATTCCAAGAGAGAAGGGGGTGTTTATGATTTCTTTGACACCATACTTGCTAATTTCCAATTACTCAAGCTCCAGCTGAGACAGAAGCAAAGGATGTGCAATATTTAGACATCTGGAAGAAGAGAGGGAAGATTTCATGGTTGAGTGTTTTGAACTACATCATCCTGGAGACCATTTATCCTTGAACATTTCTGCAGAAACTTGTGTCAGTTGTAGCATAAGTGTGGCACATCTGCATTCTTCTATTGAGATTCTGGGCATGCTTATGGTGGGGCTATTCCAGTTTCTAACAATGCTCAGTACCTTACATTGGGCCCAGAATCTCATGGAATCACTCATTAAACTGGGAGGATTTCTGAACCAAGAGTCATAAATCCCCAGTATGATCACCTACTTACTTAAGTTAGAATTTCACACAACTCACTTCAGACCCCTGTTTTCTTCCTTAGGTTGATCTGTCTTTTAGGATTATTATCCCCACATTTTAACTTTTAATTTTGAAATAATTTTAGACTTACAGAACAGTTGTAAGCCTCAAGAAGTTTGCAAGTATAAAATGAGTTAAGCATGAGAAAATATGTTGAATAGTTTAGAAAGTACCATATGTAAGTTGTTGCTGAGTTGGGTCTTGTCCAGCTATGACTGAGTGAATACCTTCATCAAGGTACTTATTTTGGAGTATTATAATAATTTATTTATATGTTTTCTCCTTTACTAGAAAGTCAGGACTTTGTCTTATTTGTTTCTTTATCCTGATTGCCTTCTAACACATTTGCCTTCCTGTCAAATAGTGGATCTTAGAAAAAATGAATAGGAGGAAAGTTCATTGTATTATAGCTTGACTTCAGGGAACACTTTAGAAATACAACCCAAGACTAACTGATAACATCTGTTACTATCAATAGCACCATTAAATGTTATCTTTTTGTGGCACAGCAACTCTGTAGATGTGATTAAAAGTAATACTCTTGAGATTGACAGATTACCCTGGATTATGGGCCTGAAATGTAATCACAAGTGCCCTTATAAAAGGAAGGCAGAGGGAGGCTTGAACACAGAGGAAGGCAATAGAAAGAAGCAGCGACAATTTGAAGATGTTATGGGGCTGGCCTTGAAGATGAAGGAAGGGGTCTTGAGCCAAGGAATGGAAGAAGTGCAGCTTTAGAAGCTGGAAAAAGTAAGAAAAGGAATTCTCCCCCACAGTCTCTGGAGGGAAAATAGCCCTGTCTGCACTTTGACTTTAACCCAGTGAAACTGACTTTTGACTTCTGGCCTTAAGGACTATAAGAGAATAAATCTGTGTTGTTTTAAGACACTAAATGTGTGGTGATTTGTTACAACAACAATAGGAAACTAATCCAGGGTAGCCTCCAGGTGTGGGTCAAAAGCCTGTATTTATTACTAATCAGTTTGACCTTGGAATATTACTTAATCTCTCTGAGCCTTGCTTTCCTCACTTATAAATTTTAATTATGAATTTACTCATGGGGTTTTTAAGATTTTTAAGTCATCACAAGGTAATACCATGCCCAGTGCTGTCCATTAGTAGTATAATGCAAACCACATATGTGATCCATATATGTAGTTTTACATTTTCTAGTAGCTATATTAAGAAAGTAAAAAGAAACAGGTGAAATTATTGTTGATAATGTATTTTACATAACTTAATATACTCAAAATGTCATTTTGGATATACCCAACATACTAACAAGTTATCAATATAAAGATTATTAATCAGGCATTTTACATTCTTTTTCTCATAAGTCTTAGAAATCTGGTGTCTTTTACACTTACAGCACATTTTAATTTGGACAAACTACATTTCACATACTCAATAGTCATACGTGGCTAGATCTAGAAGGTGCTTTGTAGTGATTCTGACCCATGGTCAGTGCTTAATTAGTAAATACTGACTGTCTTCTACAAATGTGGGGTTACTCCATTGACTTCACAGGTTTGTTGTGAACACTGAATGAGATAATGTATGGAAAGGACTTGACAAAATGATTCCTAGTACACTCAGTGAACTGCAGTTATCATCATAATAGAAAGTGTGAATTCCTATCCCAATGCCTGAAACACAGAGGGCTCAAAACTCTAGCCCCACCTTGATTTGTCATACCTAGAGCCCAATGCCTGCTGCCAGCAGTGATGTTAACTTCTCTCATCAGTTACTGGATATTTCCCCATTTACATGTGGAATCTAAAGAATGAAGCAAGATAGTGAATATAACAAATAAGACTCACAGACATAGAGAACAAACAAATGGTTACCATTGGGGAGAGGGAAGGGGGAGGGGAACATAAGGGTAGGGGGCTAAGAGTTATAAACTATTATATATAAAGAAATAACTTACAAGGACATCTTATATAATACAAAGAATATAGCCAATATTTTATAATAACTATAAATGCAATATAACCTTTAAAATTGTGAATCACTATGTTGTACACCTGAAATTTATATAATATTGTACATCAACTATACCTCAATAAAAATAAAATAAAATAAATTTCTGTATACCTCCCATATCATCTGCATCTCCTGGCTGTCCTTTCTAGTCTCCAACCTCTAAACTTCACTAGCCTGGACCATGGCAGTCTCATCTCATTCCAGGTGTGAATTAGGCCTGGGCTTCTGTTTATCCCCCATGAACACTGGCAGTGATAGGTAATGATGGATTGATTCAAAAAACTGGGTTTCAATAACTGTTTTGTAGGAATACAGCAAGAATGTGTTTATATGAGGAAGGAGGCACTTAACCCCAAGGGTTTTCTTTTTCTTTCCCTTTTAAATTTTTTTCCAATGACTTAAGCACCTTGTTATCTATAGTTTCCAAACCAGTTCAACAGACAGTTACCTTGACATGCCTAAGTCTGGAACTTCTGTAGACAACACAGGGACCAATTAGGCCTCTGCTCCAATATGGCTCTGCTAATTTCATAGACTTTGGAGTCAGACAGATCTAATGTGAAGTCCCATTTCTTCTACTAACTAGCTATGAGTCATTGGAAAGATTACTTGATCTTTCCAAGATTCAGTTTCTATATCTGTAAAATGACAATAATAATATAGTTAGGGAATTAAATAGAAATAATGAATGCAAAGTACCTGCACATATTCAGTTTATGCCTAATAAATGTCAGCTATCATTAAGAGTTTATTTTTTTAATCAACATATCTGATGTTTGATTCCTATATTCTTAAGGTCTACCTTAAGAATATAGGAATTTCTACCACCTCTACCATTTCCCTAACGTACTAAGAATCCAACAGCATTGGGAACTTTTGTCCCTGGGGTTGGTCTTAGTTCTTGGGCTATAAATTTGTTTTGAGTTTTCACTGGAACAGGGAAGTTTTCATCTGACCTCAGAATGTATCAAATCAACTAGACATTAATCAAATTATCTAATTTCATGATTCAATATTATAACTCAAATCTTTAGAAAGATGACCAATTTCCCTGGGTATTCCTTCGGAGCTGCCAAAATGGAATGGGAGCTCCTGACTGAGCATCTTCCTTCAACCTTCTCTAACACTTAACTCCTTTCCCAAGCCCTTCCTCTGGACACACAGATGTTTTGACCTTGCACAGCAACTGACTAAAACCTACTTGAGGTAGTGAGTTGGAGCATTAGTTTGTAGAAGACCTTGGAGTTATAGAGTCTGTATATCCTTGTTGCACAGGACTTTATCCTGGTTTTATTATACCATACAGAACATTAGGTCTTCCTCTTCCATAGTTTCTGACTGCTTTTCCACTTAGATCTTTAGTTCCTCTCTGTAGGACTAGGAATTCACATTTACCTTCTTCTGCCTATTGGTCTGTGTCCCTGATATCCCACTAATGTTTGCCATCCCTTCTCTTTTAGATTGGTGCTTCAACCCCATCCCTGGTGTTCTGGCTGGAAATCTGCATGTGTGTATGTAGGTATCACTGTGAACCACCACTGCCTGGAAGCTACATATTTCATATCAGCAACATTTTGCCACTGCTGTGCTCCACCTTACCAGGCTACTTATTAAATTTCTCTCCTACTGACAGCACTGGTATCAGCTTTTGTTGTTAGAAAAGCTGGCTGGTACTGCCAAAGACTGCCCATCACTGTCTCTTTTACCCTCTACGTGGGCACTGTGTAATGAAGATAAAGTATGTCTATGTGCTGAGCCCATCTAATTCACTTAAGTAGGGAATGATGTGCTAATTATAGCCTATTTAGGCCTTTGTCTTGTGCAGGCAGATTTTAAGAAGTCTAAGGAAATCCTCAAAAGGCAAATGTCTTCCTAGGATCTGTCTCCATGTTGAGCTCCAGCACATTCTCTGTCATGAGGACCTAGACTTCTTATTGCTCTGGGTCTCTTATATCCCTGATACCCTGATACATATATGTGGGAAACCACCTGGTCTGCTGTAGACTCACAAACATCCTGCCCCTGGCCTGTTATTACTGGGATTTACTCGCAGAGGACTTTGTCATCAGAGGTGCCAGGATCAGAAATAATATGGATATTTTAAGCTTCATTTATGCAGGGACTTGGACTCAGTTAGGGAGCCTGAGTTTTAGCCAAAACTGCCTGTGCCCTTGAACAAAGCATGCATCTTCTCTGGATCTGTGTTGAGCTGGCCTTGTCTGAAAGCCCTGCTGAAAGGGTCACTGGGACATTTGCTTGATATCTGGTTTATGAATTCCATTCTACCTCCAGGACTGCAAGTTCACATTTTGACAATCTGTAGTCAGGACTCACCTTACAGCCATGTTTTATTTGGCATGCACAGTGTTTGGTTTTGCATTGCATTCAGATGTCTAATGTGTGCTTTCCAACACCATGAGAAATTCTGTGACACCAGCTGAGTGTCCTCCAATTTAACTCAATTCTGACACTGTGTACCCAGAAATAGTCCAGTTTGTGATCAATCGACTATAAATCTGAGGTTCCCATAACCTTCTCCTCAGGTTCAATTTATTTTCAAGAGCTGCTCACAGAACTCAAGAAAACATTTACATACTAGATTACAGGTTATTATAAAAGGCTATAACTCAGGAAGAGCCAGATGGAAGAGATGCAGAGGGCGAAGTATATGAAAAGAAGGACAGGGCTTCCACGCTCTCTCCAAGTTGGCACTCTGCTAGACCTCCACAAGTTCATCAGCTCAGAAGCCCTCTGAACCCTGTCCCTTTGGGTCTCGTTACCTGGGCAAGACTAGTAATCACTGGCCTCTTGTGACTGAAAATCTCCAGACCTTCTCCTTCCCTCGAGGTGAGGAGGTGGAGCTGGAAGTTTCAACCTTCCTATCACAGGGACTTTCCAAAATTCACTTCATTAACATAAATTCAGGTGTGGTTGAAAGGGGCTTATTATGAATTAAAAAAGACTTCTTACACCTTCATTGTTCTTATCACTTAGGAAATCTCAAGTGTTTTAGGATCTCTGTGCCAGAAAAAATCAAATATATATTTCTTATTATAAATCTAATATTACAGGATGCCTTAGCCAAGCTTGCCTCACTGCATCTCCACAGTTCCTACCATTCCATTTTGTCATCCACCTGGCCCACTTCACACGTACTTGACCCGGGAGGCATTTGAATTTTTGGCTTCAGGTCCAACCTGTATGGACTTTGCCCCTCTAGGTTTGTGAAAATGAAAACAATCATCTCAGACTCATTTTCCAAATGAAAATGGGTTTATTAGGGGAAGAAATCATATACTCTTAGATCAAAGAACTATGTCTATGTAGCAATGGTTTAAATCAGGCAATTCCTATAACCTCTGTTCGCTGCCATCAGTTTTATTACAATAAACCAACAGCTCAGCTCAACTCTGCTCTTCTGCAAAGCCAACCAGGTCCCAGATGCCAATTTCTGGGATGTGGTCAGTATGAAAAGTGCTGAGATTTACATAATTGCATTGTACCTGCAGCTTTCAGGCAGGCTGCAGCTAGTTCCTATTCATGCTCAGTAATGGGTATTTGATTCAAAGAGCCTGCTGTTTCTATGCAGGGCCTCCCTGCCTGTCTGGGATCAAGTGGGTACAGCATGGATCAGGGAGAGTATGATGGGGTAGGGGTAGGATGCTCAGAGGGCAGGGACTCTTATGGTAGATCACCTCCAGGATGGCCCCCTCAGATGTCCACCTCCTGGTATTGACACATATTTGTGATCCCCATCCCCTTAAGTAAGGGCTGAATTTAGTAACTCACTAGTATGCAGCAAAAGTGATAGAATGTCACTTTGGTGACCAAGTTTGGGACCTCTCTTGCTCTCTCTTAAATTCCTTGTGCTGGGGGAAGCCAGCTGCCATATTGAGATCAACCTTATGTTGAAGCCCACTGACAAAGATCTGATGAAAATCTGAGGCTTGCAACAGTCCTGCCCACAGCCACAGGAGTCAGCTTGAAAGTGGATCCTCTCCCACTTAGGCCTCGAGTTGATTGCAGCTCTGCCACACTTTAGAAAAGAGAAAGTGAGGCAGGCACAGCGTGTCAGCTTTAAGACAATACATATTATAATGCTTTTCCTTAGTGCCATTGTCATAGGAGCATATTCTTCCTTGGTTATTCTGCAGGCACAGATTCTAGGACTGTGACTTGGGGCAATTTATTTAACTCATCTGTCCCAATTCCTCAATCTGTAAATTAAAGTTTATAAAGTCCTTCCTGTGTCTGATGTATTCTCCAATTCAGCCTATCTAGAAATAGAAGTCTAAGAGATGTTATGCTCCTGGGTTTGGCCTGGTCAAAGGTGAAGAGTCAATCTGTGTGCAGTGTGGGAATATTTACTGAAGTTAATGAGAAATGAGCATTGAATACATTGAGGAACACACAGGATATTTATGTATTGATGCTAATACTACTACTTAGCATGGGCAAACAAGAAAGAGATGTCCAGGGAAAGGCTGATGTTTATTTTCTCTCACTGGTGCATGTTAATGATCTAAATAAGATTTGCAAATTGACCTGTATCTACCTTCCAAGGTTAATATTATAATTTGGTGAGCTTTCAAACAGCTTGAATTGTATTACTGTACTGGCAGGCTGCCAGGAACCCCAAATCAGCTCACCACTGTCTAGTAATTTCATACATGATAGTAGACATTGGTTATCCAAGGGGCATTCTGATCAAGGGAAAGAGAGATAGAAGAGAAGGAGCCATTTTTTCAAACTCTTTTAGGGCAAAAGTGATTTCTGCTTTTATTGATAACTTTTGTAAACAGAGATAACATCTCTAATCATTTTGCTACTTGTTTTTCTTGGAAGAGAAGAAGACCGTGGATGTTTGTTACAGAGTTTAGGACTGGAATTGACAAAGAGTTTGTTATCTGTCATCAATTCTTAATTGGCTGTCCTGTGTAAGGAAGAGCACATTTTTAGTTTATAGCTTCTTTGGGAGACTAGGACCAAGATTTGGAAGTTTCAGAGAAGAGTCCTTGGCTTAACTTAAAGAGGAAGTTTTTATATTAGAATTGATTGATTGAGAGTTGACATTCCTTGGAACAGGCTACTTCAGACTTCAGTAAATCATATCAAGCAGTTGCTGGATGACTAGTTGTTGTGAATGCCAAAGAGAAGCATCTCAAGGTTCATTTGTTGACCTCAAATGTACCTTCCAAACCAGAGACTGGGTGACCCTATCACTGCCTGTAAGGCAGAAAGTGAACTGCACTTGGACTAGTTCTATTACATGTGTGTCAGTGCCTAGAGCAATGAGGAATGTCTGCAACAGAAATAACTGGAATGAGAAGGCCAGTGAGCAAATCCATGTAGAGTTCTAAGGACAAAGTTATTTATCCAGATTAAGTAAGATCTCTTACCTTATTGAAGTAAATAGTGCCCATAAATAGGGAGAACATTCTTTGAAGCTTCACAATTACTAGAAAGGCTTACCAGCCTAGAAGGGAAACATGCAGGGTTGGGGTGAGGAAGATGCATTAGACCAGTGACTCCAGAACAGTGGTCCATGGTTTGGCTGATGTAGAATCACCCTGGCATATCCTACCTCCCTACCAGGACCTATGAGAAGGACATTGGAATTTATATGATAAATTTTCCAAGTGATTTCATGTATACCCAGTTTTAGGAACCTCTGTATTAGATGGCCTCAAATTTTCCTAAAACTCTTAAAACACAAGATAATTTTAAGTAGAAAAACAATTTGTTTTTTATACTAGTTGAATTTTACCCTAGTATCCTAATTTAAAATGCAATTTCCTGTAATCAATGCATTACATTCAACTAAGCTTCATCATTCACAATAAAGATGACTTTCATTCAGGGCTTTGCTAGTTGTTCACAGATACTTGCCATACCTCAGAACTGACTACATAGATTCCAAGTCAGAGCTCCCAACTCTAAATTTACTAAGTGGAAGGTCAATTGTAGAAGACACATTATTGGTACATCTGAAATGATGAAAATAAACCATTGGTTTTCCCCTTGTCTCTCAAATAGTGAAAATGAAACAAATAAGGGAAATACAGCCTGGCAGAGTTATGACTGAGGTATATATATTGGGCCATAGCACAAGGATAGGGTGAGATCACAACTGAGGTATTGGTCAGTGTGGTCAGAAATATGAGAGCTAGGTATTGAAAGAGCAAGAATATATCAAAACAAGATAGGTGGGAAGACTAAACCTGGAAAAAGGAAGTTCCAGGAAAAGGTTGGAACAGCTTGGCACAATCTGGAATCTCTAAAGGAGTCTAACTCTTATAACATCTTATACATGAAGGTATTTAAATTCCCTGCTGCTTAAAATCAGACATATATAAATACCATGGGATTTGACAGTTGATAATGTCCACACAATTGGATGAGGATTGTTACTTCATTCCACACTCTACCAAGCGTTTGGGAACTAACACTGCTCAAAGTCAAGAGCAAATTAATTTTCCAGACGAGTCTGTTGTATTAGCTGAGAGGGAAGGCTCTGGAGACAAACTGCGAGCCCAAAATTTTGTTGCTTTAAATTCTCTCTACTTGATTACCATAAATTGTAAAATGGAGATAATACCTACAGTTATCTTACACAGTTATTATGAGGATTAAATAAGTAAATACATGGCAAGTGCCTAGACAAGCAATTGCCACATCAGCACTTTGTACTATTACAAAGTTGGTGTTGTGAAGGGAGGACAAATCAGGGGAGTGATGGAAGCGAGGTGCTGTGACACTCTATGTCTGGTAGTTCCGGGCACTGGGAGAAGAAGATGCATCTCATCGATTATACAAGGCTCTTTCTAATCACTTTACCCTTCCACTCCAACTAATAAATATGGACATTTCTCTGCCTTCAATGGCAAGTCATTGACAAGTTTTATGTAAATGTATAACTCAGTCCCTCCTCCAAGTCAAGGGCTGTCCTTTATGTTTGTATCCCCAGTGCCTGACTCACAGCAGACAGTCATGAATGACTATGAAATGAATGAATGAGCGAATGAATGAATGACAGCACAATGAAATGCTATGATTAAACTGCATTACTATACCAGCATCAGAGAAGAAAAATTATGAATCCCTATTTAATTCCCTACGAGTGCTATATTTTGATGTACGTATTAGGAAATATTTGACCTGAAAGTAATATTGAAACAAATTGTTATAGATTTCATCCAGTATTTGCTCAGGGAAACGTCTCTGTCAGAGTTCCCCTGGGGAGTAGCTAAGCTGATACCCTATATGGTATTCTAGCAGGAGGATGGTACCCAGAGTCAGCAACCTGAGTTTTAGAAATGCTTCTGTCACTGTCCAGCTCTTCAGCTCTGCACAAGAAGTCAGCCTCTCTAAGCTCCAGTTTCCTCATTTTTAAAATAGGGATGATAATAATACTTAATTTTTTTAAAGTTTGAGGATAAAATGAGGTATAATGATTAGCACATAGTGCTTGACACAGCGTGTGTGCTCAGAAAATATTAATAGATATACTGTAGTATTATTTTTATAGCCATCACTTTTTAAAACTATATTATTCATATGAAAATCACACAAACTACAAAAAATAAAAAAGCAGCATTTATGAAACGGGACAATTTAAACACTGTCTGGATAGCTGATGACGTAAGGAATTTCTGTTCATTTTTTTAGATGTGGTGATGATACTATATTTAAATCTTTATGAGAAAGCCCCCCTATTTTCTAGAAATACAAACTGACATATTTACTGATGGAATAATTGGGATCTACTTCAAAATAATCTGGACTGATGTTGAAAGAGACCAAAGATAACACAAGACTGCCCATAAAAGTGGCAAGTGACTGTTTTAGCAACTTAGACATGGGTATTCACTTTACTATCCTCTTTACTTTTGTATATGTTTGAAATTTTCCATAATAGAAGTTAAAAAAATAATGTTACACACACACATATGAAAACATAATAACATGCTAAAGTTTCTGTTTCCTAATCAAACCTATTCTCCTAGCCTTCACTTTGTTCTGCTGATCCTTCACCAGGCACTTTACTCAACACCAGAAGACACAGAGCTCCAACAGAAAACGATTCAAGGACAGCTCAGGTTTCGTTACTTTGCTTGTTGGTTTGTTTTGAGAAAGTAGAGGTACACAACTGTTTGAATAAAATTCCCATCATGTTTATCATAAGTGCCTTGACAGTGATACAACTGACAAGCAGAGCAGGGGAGAGGTAGTCAGAGAAATCTTGATGGGGAAGGTGAAATTTAAATAGAGTACTGAAAAATAGGTAGGATTTCAAAAGAAGCTGTAGGGGGGAGAAGAGGAAGTATGAACCACATTGCTCCAATAATACATTAAAGAGAGCCTGTATCAAAAGGTAAAAAGATATTTAAGAAGATTAAAAGGACAAGTGACTAAAAAGAAGAAGAATACGAAGTGGTTCAAATAATCCTGAACCCCATCATAGGGAGGATCTTGTATGATGCCTGTGTTTGTGTCCTAGGGCTGCTGTAGCACAGTACACACTGTGTGGCTTAAAACAACAGAAATTTATTTTCTCACAGGTCTGGAGTCTAGAAGTCCAAAATCGAGGTGTCAGCAGAGACATGCTCCCACTGAAACCTGTAGTGAAATCCTTCTTTGCCTCTTCATAGCTTCTGGTAGTTTCTTAACCATCTGGTATTTCTTGGCTTACAGCTACAGACACCAATCTCTGCCTTCATCATCACGTGGCTTTCTCTGTGAGTCCCTGTTTTCACATGGCTGTCTTCTTATAAGGACATCAGCCATATTGGACTAGGGGCCCACCCTACTTCAGTATAACCTCATTATAATTTAACTAATTGCATCTGCAAAGCCTCTATTTCCAAGCAAGACCACATTTTGAGGTACTGGTGTTAGGGCTTCAATATCTCTTTTTTGGGGGAGAGGGAATAATTCATTCCATAACAATGTCAAAGCAGAAATTTTTACAAGAGTAAGAGTGTATTATATTGATAGAACTGGTCTCTTGAAGTGGTTGTGATATTTGGGTTCTAATCTTGGTATGTCCGTTTCTTATCCATGTGACTTTGGGCAATTCCCCTCAAGCTCTCTGAACCTTTGGAACAAGGCTACCTGTATCATACAACTGACAGTGTTCTTGAAGGATGAGATGAAATGATGATGTAAAAGCACTTGGAGATCTCAGAGCCCTGGACCTGAACTCAGTAAAGTGCTATTATTTCTGATCCTTCTATCCATATGTCATTCATTAGCCCTGTACAGACAGACTAGAAATCCCAATGATTGGGAGCATTTTCTATGTGTGAAATCTTTGTAGAACAACCTTGATGAAATGTAAAACTGCTGTTTCAAACAGAGAGAAGAGATTGCTTGATGGAAGGTGTCAAGCAGTGACAGTCCAGAAGGTTTGAAGAAAGAAGTAGAACTAAGTACAATGCTGTTGAGAAAAGGCCAGTATTTCTCCTCCAAGACCTCCGGTTTCAATAATGGAGGAATTTGGGCACCTCTGCCCACAAGGGGGAAAGCCCAGAAGGCTCTCTTCATGCCCAGCCCAACTCCTCCACACAAAATGACTAATTAATGTGAGTAGTTAGAATTTCAGATGGTCAGTGATTTTCAGTTTTCCGAGACAAGGGCAAGATAACTTGGTCCTATATTTTGATTTTTGTTCCCTTTATCATGCCATGTAGAGGTGTAAAAAGGCATGCTTACAACCCTAAGAGCTTTCCAGGCAACTCAGGGCTCTCCAGACAACCAGCTATCTAAATAGATGTCTTAAATTTGAGAGATGGGGAAGAATGATCAGATCCCTACTTCTAGAAAGTCAGTTGCACAAAGGAGCCCTGTATTATGTCAGTTATTGGTAATTGCCTGGCCAATATATTAAACTAATGCAATGATACCCCCTTTGGCCATATGCTCTTTGTGCTTGTTCTCTCTATTGTTTAGATTTCTGTGGAGAGGAAGGGTGAATATCAGCCAGCTTCACTTCCCCAACTTCTCCTAATATACCCCTACCTCCTCAACACCCAAATAAAAAGAATTGAGCTGAGCTCTAGAAGGAAAGCTCAAAATTACCGTACTCAAATCAGTTAGGGTCAGATCCCAGCTCGGGAAGGAATCAATAGAAAGAACAATTTCTGAGGTAGCCAGGAAAAGGATCTGAGGTGAGTCAGCTCTGGTGTAGCAGGTTTACTTTAAAGAAACAACAATCCCACCAGCTAGTAATTTCCAAGGTACACACAACTGGAGATGCTTTTATTGCAAAAATGCCCAGGAGTCTGAAGGAGATGGGTAATGGGACAAGAATGAGTTGAGGGCTAGGGTATGAGATGGAGGATGCAGAGTGTGGGGCAGGGCCATGAGGAGGCTATGCAGGTTTCTATCTGCAGCATTATCATCTCCCACCCCACTGATTGTCAGAGAGACACAGTGAGGACAGCTGCACTCAGGGCTGTGGTGAGGGACTGGGAAGAAACATGGGGAATGCATGAAAGCACCAGAATACTCTGTGAATAGACTGGGCACTTTCAACAAGCAATGGTCTGGGCCCCAGTTTACACAAGTAGACAAGAGATAGAGCTGTGATTAAAAACCTTTATTTGTTCAGGTTTGAGGCAATAAATTAGGATTAGATATATTTTGCAAAATGTGAAAGTAAAGAAAAAAGGAGGAGATGACACCTAGCACTTTCTCTATTTGTCAATATTCCTTGTGGATTTTCCCACTTAGTCATTTCTAACCCTAAATTTCCCCCAAAATAAACCATAGAACAAGATGAGCCATTCACCAGAGCCTCTCCTCCCCTTGAAGCTAGCCTGGTGGCCATGGGTGTTGCATGAAAACTCTTCTGAGTGCAACTGTCGCTAAATCTGGCAGCCAAGGAAACATCACCCGCCTTCTTTCATTCCTCTCAGCTCAAGGAAATGTTCTCCCATGGTCTCTCTCCCACTCAGAAGCCCCCTCCTTGCTTCCTCCCTCTACAATATGAAGCAAATCTGTCACTTGTCTGGGCAGGGCCACAACACATGAGCCATTTGGTAAAAGAGTGGGCACTGTCTTCAAGCAAAGCAAATTCTTCTGTCTCTGCTGGATATCAGTCTAAAATTACTTCAGAAGTGTCTGAGGGAACCTGGGTTTTCTTTCTGCCTTGGTTACTCATTTTTTCTTTTCTAGTCACTTGGACCAATTGAGCTGAGAAAAGTTGCTAAATAGAAATAAGGGCTAGAACTATGATGAGATTTTTCTAAAGTGATCTAAGATGATCCCACAGTCACAGGATTATGAAGGGCTTTTGCAACTGTTTTTTGTTGTTTTGGGTTTTGTTTTTCACTGAACATTGTACTCTGCCTCTGTATAAGCCCAGAAAGTTTGTCTCCAGGGTCTCACATTCCAGAGTCTAATCTAAAGAAAGTTCTGGTGCCCTGAGTGATTAGAGTCAAAGATGATGGGTTCAGTTCCATCATGGATTACATTGGTAAGCAATGCTAGCCAGAAACTGACCCTAAACCCAATTAACAGGCTGAACTCCAACCTCAATCCATACTGTGGTCACAACTTAGAGCTTTAGTGCCTATTCAAGATGGAACCTTAAGCCAAGTCTCAGAGAGAGGGAGGCCATTCAAATGATGATGGTGGTACTTTACACGTGTCTAATTTACTCTGCCCCACATTTTCCTGTGGAGAGGAGGGGTGAATATCAGCCAGCTTCACTTCCCCAACTCCTCCTAATATATACCTACCTCCTCAACACCCAAATAAAAAGAATTGAGATGAGCTCTAGAAGGAAAGCTCAAAATCACAGTACTCAGATCAACTAGGGTCAGATCCCAGCTCTAAATAGCTTCTTATTTTTCATCCACCTGGGAAATAAGCTCTAAACAACACAACAATGAGGAAAAAGGTGACAGAATGGCATTCATTGCACAGTAAGATGTGAGGTAAAAGGGAGACCCTGGCATATACATCACACATTAGGAGGCAAGTTTAGTAATAGCGAGAGTGGTACCCACGGAGCTTGTATCACTTATTAAGATGCAAAGTTATTGTATTAGTCTGATCAGCTGCCATAGCAGGACACCACAGACCAAATAGACTGAAAAACAGATATTTATTTTCCTACATTTTTGGAAGCTGGAAGTCCAAGACCACGGTGCTGGCAGGCCTCTGGTGAATCCTCTTTCCTGGGCTTGAAGATGATGCCTTCTCATTGTGTCTTCACATGGCCTTTTCTCTCTGCATGTACTTGAAGAGAGATTTCTGGTGTCTCTCATTTTCTTATAAGGACACCAATCCTATTGAATTAGGACCCCACTCTTTTGACATTTTTTAACCTTAATTACCTCATTTAAGGCCCTATTGACAAATAGAGTCATATTAGGGGGATTAAGCCGTTAGTTTATGAATTTTGGGAGATACAACTCAGTCATAAAATTTTGCCCTCTGGCCCTGCAAAATTCATGTCCTTCTTGCATGCAAACTACATTCACTCCTTCTCAATAGCTCCAAAAGTCTTAACTCATTCCAGCATTAATTCCAAATCCAAAGTCATCTAAATCATGTACAAGTGAGAGTCAAGTTATGATTTATCACTAGGCAAAACTCTTCTCCAGCTGTGAAGCTTTGAAGCCAAACAAATTATGTGCTTCCCCAATACAATGGTAGGACAGGCATAGAATAGATATTCCCATTTCAAAAAGATGAAAGAGGTGATGTTGCTAAAACCTAGCAATGAAGATTCCTTTCCATCTTAAGGCTTGATAATAATCTCATTTGGCTCAATGTTCTATCATCTGGGCTCACTGAGGTGGCAGCATTACCCTCATGGCCATAGGTAGAAGCCCAGCCTCCTTGACTATTTGCAGAGTACTGGTTTCTGGTGAGGTCTCCCTCCTTGGCTTGCTGATGGTGGCTTCTCTCTGTCTTCACATGGCCTTTTCTCTGTGTGCACTCAAGGTAAGAGAGAGCCCTGGTGTCTCTCCCTCTTCTTATAAAGACATCAGTTCTATTGGAATTGAGCTCAACCCTTATGACCCCATTTAATGTTAATTACCTCCTTAAAGGCCCTATCTCCAAATACAGTCACATTGAAGGCCCAGGCTTCAATCTATACATTTTGTGGGGAACACAATTCAGTCCATAGCAGTTAACAAAAGATAAAAGCAGAGACAGAAGAAGCTCTGTTTAGCTGACTAATTTTTCATGTACTACCTCTTGTAAAAGACAATTGTTTAAAATTAGTCAGCTATGCATGCACTTCCTTGCATAAATGAGGAGGAGATCACAGGTAAACTATATACCTGCCTTTGGCTAATGCTTTCCAGGCTTAGGAGCATGACTAGACTGGATACAAATAATTGCCACTCTAGTTTAGGATTAACCAAAGAGATTTAAAATCTCTCAGGTGATCAAAGAGAAAAAGTACTTCCATTCAGCATCACTGGGCCTGAGAGGGAGGTATCCTTGTTTGAAGGTGAAATATCAGAGAAAAACTAACATGAAGTCTGTAGAAAGCTCCCTCCATGGGGAAAGATAATCTGAGCATGCAGAGGAAATGTATAGCCATGCAAAGGGTTTTAGAATACAATTGTTTTGTCTTCTCAGTGAAATTCTGGAAAACATCGATGAGAATATGAAAGAGATCAATAAATAGTTTGAAATTTTAATTTTAAATTAAATGGTATCAATAATGTGGA